>NW_024716097.1:760000-827500 GCF_018991925.1 Homarus americanus | reverse complement strand
ACACTCACCTGTCAGTAGACCACACAGTTAACTCACTGCCGGTCAACACAACAGTCACTTCGTAATGGACACGGGACATTAATGTTTAGTAACACAGTCCAGACTACCACCACAACTACCACCACTATCACCACTTAACCTACCACTATCACCAACACATTCCCTCACCCCCCCCCTATCACCACCATCACTTACCTACCACTATCACCAACACACTCCTCCCTCACCCATCACCACCACCTTCACCACTTAACCTACCACTATCACCAACACATTCCCTCACCCCCCCCCTATCACCACCATCACTTACCTACCACTATCACCAACACACTCCTCCCTCACCCATCACCACCACCTACCTACTCCCTACATCACCAACACTCCCCCTTCACCACCACCATCACCAACACACTTCCCCACCAAAACCTCCAACAATCTTCCAGCCGACAAAATATCGCCTCGTCAACACAATACAAGACATTATTATGCACTATTGCCACACTGTAACACTATTAACTCACTGTAACACTATTACCACTATAACACACCATTACCACACTGTAACACACTATTACTACTGACTTCAACACACCTTCACAACACCTCACTATCAGTACACCATCTGCTAACATCATCATCAACACACCATCACCACAGAGCATCACCATCACCACAAAAATCACTATTATGACAGAACTTCATCATCATCATCAACACACCATTACCACAATACATCACTATCATCACACTATTACAACACGACATCATCATCATCATCATCATCAACACACCATCACCACAAAGTATCACCATCAATACACCATCCATATATCAACCACTGTCACTTCACCATAACTCACTATCAAGGCTTCCCAACACCATCCATGACCCGACCAACCATACGTCACCCTCCCTTCACTATCTTCAACCCACACCTGACCTCTGAGGAAGGAGGGAAAGGAAGGAAGGGGAGAAAGAGGGAGAGAGAAATAGACAATGAGAAGAAGTGAAAGAGATGGAGGAAAAAAATAAAGTGAGGGAAATCGAAAAAAAAAACAAGGGAAAAGGGAGAGGGGTGGGAAGAAGAGAGAAGGAACGGAGGAACAGTGTGAAAGAGAGGAGGAGGAGGAACAGTGAGAGAGAGGAGGGTGAGGGAAATAGTGAGAGAGAGGAGGAGGAGGGAACAGTGAGAGAGAGGAGGAGGAGGGAACAGTGAGAGAGAGGAGGAGGAGGGAACAGTGAGAGAGAGGAGGAGGAGGAACAGTGAGAGAGAGGAGAGGAGGGAAGGAGGAGAGAAGAGGAGGGGGGGGGCATATACGAGGATTTATGGGGGGGCTCAAGGGACGAATGGGGGGTTGGGGGGGGTAAGGCAGGATAGACACATCACTGATTTGTGTATCACTGACGCCTGTGTAGTGACGGGGACGAGGAGGAAGAGTGAGTGGATAAAGAAGGTGAATGGACGATTATTGGAGAAGGGAGAGACAATAAGAGAGACGGAGAGATTTTGTGTGTCTATTGAAATCACATACACTAGAATATATGAGACAGATAGATGGACAGACAGACAGACACACATACAGACAGACAGACAGACAGACAGACATATAGACAATAGACAGACAGACATATAGACAATAGACAGACAGACATATAGACAGACAGACAGAGACTTGTTCAAAGACACAGAGTGGATCAATCAGTAGTGGTGTCGACAGGTGTGAGGCGGAGAGAGGAGGTGTGGGAGTACCTCTGAATTATTGATAACTACTACATCCGTCATCCATCGCCACGTAAACACACGTCACCCATCACCACACATCACCCACCACCACACAAACACACGTCACCCATCACCACACATCACCTATCATCACACAAACACATCACCCACCACCACACAAACACACGTCACCCATCACCACACATCACCTATCATCACACAAACACATCACCCATCACCACACAAACACACGTCACCCATCACGACACGTCACTACACAAACGCATCACCCATCACCACACAAACACACATCACCCATCATCACACAAACATATCACCCACCACACAAACACACATCACCCATCACACCACACGTCACCCATCACCACACATCACCCATCACCACAAACACACATCACCCATCACCACACATCACCCATCACCACACGTCACCCATCACCACACATCACCCATCACCACACAAACACACATCACCCATCACCACACATCACCCATCACCACACGTCACCCATCACCACATCACCCATCACCACGTCACCCATCACCACACATCACCCATCACCACACAAACACACATCACCCATCACCACACATCACCCATCACCACACGTCACCCATCACCACACATCACCCATCACCACACAAACACACATCACCATCATCACCACACGTCACCCATCACCACACATCACCCATCACCACACAAACACACATCACCCATCACCACACATCACCCATCATCACACACTTCAAACATCACTGGACCCTTCCCCCCCCTTCAGAATTACCTTTGCATTCCAATTAAAAAATGGAATGAAAGAAAAAATCACATATTTCCTATACATACATAATATACCTGTGCCGCTTATATGTAATTGAAAACAGATCACCAGAAGTATTACAGGTGTATGTATGTATGTATGTATGTATGTATGTATGTAATGTATGTATGTATGTATGTATGACTTTTCCCTCTGTGTATATGTCAGGTAGATCTTCACTTATTAATGACAAGCTGGGGGGGTTATTTTATCTGGTTTATATATATATATATATTTATAATATGTATATAAATGTTTATATATCAACTTTACTGTATTGCCTCATTTGAATATTTTTGCATAAATTAGTCCACCCAAAAGGCTTTCTAAAAGGTTGGTATTTACAGTAACCCTCTCCTCCTCCCTCCCTCGTTGCCTCTCTCCTCTCTCCTTCCCTCCCTCTACCCCCCCCTCCTCCTCCTCCTTCCCCAAGTTTGCACAAGTGGATGCTCTCTGGAGGGACTTTCATTAACTAAAAAAAAAAATGTTGCAATATGTTTTGATGTCAACACAAATTTTGGGCTGGTAGTTTATTTTGTTTTTCTTTATTTGTTGTTATTATTATTATTATTATTATTATTATTATTATTATTATTAGTATTATTATTACTTTTCATATTATTATTCACGTTGTACTTAAAAAAAATGTCCTTGAATTTATTGTACTTTCTGCACCCAAACTTTTCACCAACTTTTTCTAACTTGAAACTTTCTATCTGCCCGTACTTTGACTATAATATATTTTTAAGTTACTTTCCCTACATTTAAAACTTTATTTTTCTCCCCCACCAGGTATAGTTTCACATACTATGGCCTAAAACTTTCATTGTGATCTTACTTTCCTTTAGAAAATATCCCAGTTATTACTTTGACTAACCAAAACTTTCTTCACTCTCTCCCTCTCTGATGTTAGTTTTCTTACATCAAAGTTCCAATTACCCTTTCTAAACTTTCACTATCTCCCTGTCAGCTTCTCCAGCCGCTTTCATCCTCTAACTTTCTACTTGACTAACCTTGCCTTTCGTCTATGCTTTCACTGCCTTTCATTCCTCTCTCCATCAAACGAATATATTTTCTCTCCCCTTAGGTTTCATCTTCCACTTTCTCCGGCTCTCTATTTATCATTTCTATCCCTTCATTCCATCTCTCTATTTCATTTTCCTCAGTTTACTTTCCATCAAACTTCTTTTTATTTCATTCATTATTTATTATCTCTCTCTATGTCATCTTCCATCGTGTTAATTCTATTTTATCCCTTTTCCTTAATTATCCATCAATTCTCTCTTCATCTATCATTCCATCTCTATAATCCTTCCTTTTGCCTCCACCACTCTTCCATCTTCGTTTTCCTATCTTGCTATTTCCTTCCTTTAACTCTCTATCTCTATTTCCACTGTTCTCTTTCTCTCCCTATCATCTCACCCCCCCCTCTCACCTGGTTCTTTTCTCTCACCTACCATCTGCCCTTCCTAATCTCCTTTCCATTTCCCCTCTCATTTTCCCCGTCCCATCTCCCCCTTTTCCTCCTTTCCTCTCCCCTCTCTCTCCTTTTCTTAGCCTCTCAATTCTTTTCCAGATATCACACTCTCTCTCCCTTCCCCTTTTCAAATGTCTCCATCCTCCCTTTATCCCCCCCTTAATCTCCCTTTCCACTTTCTCCTTCGTTTCCTTCATTCCTATCGCCTCTTCCTCCTTCGCCAAACATTTCCTTCTCTCCCTTCCTCATCCAACATCTTCTCCTCATCTCCCCTATCCCTTCCTTCCCTTTCCCATCACCCTTCTTTCATTCCCTCTCCTTCCCTACCCCATAAACCTTTCCTTTTTTTCCCTCCCCAGTACCCCTCCTCCTCTCCCCTCTTTCGTCCCCAGTACCCTTCACCCCTTTCCCCCTACCTCCCTCACCCCCCCTCAAACTTTTCGCCAGAACGGTTCTCACCCCAAAAGTTTTTATTAATAACTGTACATTAATCAACTTCAGCTCGTGACGGTGTGAAAACGATACCGGCGGCCAGTGTGTGTGTGTGTGTGTGTGTGTGTGTGTAGTATGTCTGTGTGAGTGTATGACTAAGCTGTGGTTTTATCTTGTGAGCGCTGAAGTTAATGGTTTACTTTTAGATTACGATTTAAACCAGACATTTAAAAGGTTTATTAAAACTTAAGAACACGATATTCTTTAAGGATATAATTTAAAGACACGAACTAGGAGTACTATTTAAAGGTACGATTTAAAGGCATATTTTAAAGGTTTATTTCAGGGTTATGATTTAAGGATGCATTTTAAAGGAGGAGGGTCCATTTAAACCCCTTTATTTCCCTTTCCCCTAAAAAAAGGTTCCCTATAATTCATTCCTGTGTTTCCTCCTCCCAGTGAATTAAATCCCAAGGGAAGAAAAACACCCATACCTCGTGATTTATCCAGGTAAGGTAAGGATCTAGGCTTCAAACACACACACACACACACACACACACACACACACACACACACACACACAGGCACTACGGTTCCTGACCACACAAACTACCTCCCTCTCATCACCTAAAATTAGTCCCATTCTTCATAGTTATTTACAACCTCCACCTTTGAAGCATAAAAAAAAACTTATCATTAAAAAAATACACCAAAAAAAGTCGACAAATAAAATCACGTCAGTATTCTCCTAAAAAATGAGTTCCTTTGTTTTTGTTGTTTTTCGTGTTTTTGTTTTTCATATTTTTTTTTATTTCCAGGTATTTTTGTATATTATTTATTCTCTTGTTATGTATTCTCAATTTTGTTTATTTTCCTTATTTTTTTGTTTACATTTTCACTTATTTTTAGCCATTATTTACTCATTTGTTTTGTACTATTCTTAAACTTTGCTTAAACTGTACTTTATTAACCTATATTTATCATTTCCTCATTTCAAGGTCAAACTGTGGATATCCAGGACGTAGAAGTCATTGTGGTAAGTACAGTACTATTTTATTTGGTCTTGTTTCAGTGTAATGTCCTTAGGTTAACTTTCTTTAGCATATGCAAATGTTTTCTGTATAGGTGTGGGGTAAATAAATCTATATTCAAACAGTAGAGTGACGTGAAGATTAGACACCCCAGTTTATTCTTACCTGGTGATTAATTACCTTTTGAGTTACCTGAGAGGGAGGGTGAGGTTAGGTTAAATTAGGTTAGATTAGGTTAGGTTCTGTTAGGTTAGTGTTAGATTTGGTTAGAGTAAGTTAATGTTAGGTTAGATTAGCGTCTGGTTAGGTTAAGTTATCATTTGGTTAAGTTAGTGTCTAATTAGTGTTGATGTTAGGTTAGTGTTAAGGTGGTTAATCTTAAGGTGTCGGTTTTGTTCATACAGGTAAACACAGGTAATTATATGGTTGTGGAGGGCCATATATTCTCCTGTACTGGACCACCATTGTTTACACTTCTCGCTGGTGTTGACGGTGTGGGTAGTAGTAGTAGTACGTGACGTTTCTCTCGTATAAAAGAACAATATTGTGATCTTAGTCGAATTTTTGTCGTTACTGTTGACAGATCTTAAGAGCGGATAGTTAATGGTTTTATATTGTAAATACCAGAGACAGTTATCCTTGTGGTGGTGTTTATTGTAGTTCCAAGTGTCTTCATAAACAAATATATACACAACTATCACCAAGTGGAGGGTCGTACTTGTGTCTGGGTCGTACAGGTTCCCCTTTACGAAAAATTTGATTTCATGACAACTAATTTTGTGAAGGTGATCACCCAACTGTCCTACCTTATGTGTTTTGGCGAGGTTGTCTAGTGGCTGTAGGTCGTGTTGGGAGTGGCCCGGGCCACACTCCCGGCACCCGGACCACCGACACACCAGGCAGTAGAGGGTGGGCCGTTCCCCGTGGACCGCGCACACTTCGCAAGCACCAGGGACGAGCTGGCCCCCCAGGGGAGTGACAGGGCCCAGGGTGTGAGTGGCGAGAGGCCCTCGTGGGGGGTGGCAGGAGGTGAGGCAGGGCCCACAGTACAGGATCTGGCACTGTTGACACTCCGTGGTGGCGGGGCGGGGCGGGCCCTCACACAGCTGGCAGGGCGGCAGTGTGGTGGGTGTGCCGCTACTGCCGGGGAGGGCCACCGGGGGCACTTCAGCCACCCCGGGGTCGCCACGCTGACGGGCGATGATCCGTGTCATAGCAGTATAGCGAGGCAAGTCAGCCGCTGCCCCGGGGCCAAGAGCTGACACCTTGAGGCAGACGGGGCACCTGACGCCCTGCTGCTGCCCCGTCAGCTGTTGCTGTTGCCCCTCACTGTTTTCACAAGTGACGGTGGTCTCCGGGCTACTGACGTAGGAGGTGGGGCGTGAGGCCACCACCACGCCGCTGTCAGTCTCACTGTACACGGAGGCTTTATCACTGTCAGCGCCTCCGTCAGGAGGGTCTGGGTCATGGCCCGGGGGCCCTGCCTGTTGGCCTGCTACAGGCTCGGCCAGCAAGGCCTGCACGCTTCGCTGTATACTACATGCACACTTCAAACATAAGGCGTGTAAACAGGGCAGGAGCACTGGCTCAGTGAAGATATTCACACACACGGGACACCGTAGTTCCTCCTCCATCGCTTACGATGGCTGGCGCAACACTAACGCCTCACGATTCGCGACCCTCCGGTTTGGCCCACAGACTCGCTTTGCCAGCGGCGCGCCAGTGAGCTTACGGTGGGGGTCGCATGCGCGCACGTGCCGCTACTCCTGATTCATTCCCGGCTACTCACTTCCATACGCACGCCGGCCGCCCTCACCGCGGCTGATGCCGTACTGTTCCTTGTACAGTACTGACACACTCACTCCACGGTCACGTGTTATCTATTTTTTTTTATTTTACGGACAAATTTTATCTAAAAAAAACTTAGCGGACTATGGCATGATACATATTAATTTTTGCGTAAATTACACGAAGAAAACTCTCACCACAGACAAACACTTACCAGAATGAAGACAATCTTACACCATAGGGAAAAATCTTCCCACAGACAGAATCAAACAGGAAACAACAAACATGGACACAAGGACCTAAGGATATAAGTCCCCAGGAAATTATTGTTTGCTCAGCGTTTATTATTTTTAAGAGTCGTAATTCAGGGTTTATTTGGCCCTCCCGTGGCTGACATATTGTGCTGTGGTCCACCAGCTGTTGTTATGGTCCAGTATGACGGTTTATAATGATGATAATGATAAGAGCCTCTGTACTACTACTACTACTACTTTTTTGTTTAACGTGGTCTCCAGCCTCCCCCGATAGCCACACCTTCACCGCAATTTTATTACCTTGAAATTAAATATCCTAATACATAAGTAGCTACCCTAGCTGTGTTGAGTTAGTTGAGCTGCAGATCAATGCGGCATTCAGTGACTGTTGCCTCATCTAAGAACAGCTGACTTGTGCACTATTACCAGATTTTAATGAATGGACGTACCCCTGACGTAAATATTAGGCCATAACAATAATACACCCCTTGACGTTTCTGGTCCACGTAAACGTTGGCTATACTGCAATACAAACTCATAATACATATACCATTAAATATTTCGTGTAGCTTTTTTTTTCAAACTGTATAAACATTTACGTAGTTTTTATTTTGATTTTCGAATGTAAAATATGTGTACCGTAAAATTCATGTTATATTTGTATTTTATATAGAATTCTTGTATCATAAAATTGTGTATTTTTTAATTACTAGTATATAGAAATTTATCGTGTTTATATATATATATATATATATTTTTTTTTTACGTTTAGTTTTAGTGAGATTATTCAGGTGCTTCTGCTAGTGAGATTATTCAGGTGCTTCTGCTAGTGAGATTAATGAGGTGCTTCTGCTTGTGAGATTATTCAGGTGCTTCTGCTAGTTCAATGAATGACTAGCCTGGGTGAGTGACTGGTTGAATCATTCACTAACTGCCTGACTAACAGATTGACTCATTCACTGAAACAATTAATTCTCTCACATATTGACTCTGATTAACTGACAAATTAACTGATTGACTGACCGACCGAATGACTCATTTATTCACTGACTCACTCACTCATTCACAAATAGACTGACTCACTGGTATCTGTTTGGTGTCCGTTGTTGTCACGTTACCTCGCCATCCATCCGTCTGTCAGGTCTCCGTCCGTCCGTCTGTCAGGTCTCCGTCCGTCCGTCTGTCAGGTCTCCGTCCGTCCGTCTGTCAGGTCTCCGTCCGTCCGTCTGTCAGATCTCCGTCCGTCCGTCTGTCAGGTCTCCGTCCGTCCGTCCGTCCGTCCGTCCATCCGTCTGTCAGGTCTCCGTCCGTACGTCCGTCAGTTCTCCGTCCGTCCGTCCGTCTCTTTGCGGGTCATCTACCATGGTTGCGTCTGGCGTAAGTATCTGCCACCACAGACGAACGTGAAGGCTTCGGGGAGCAATAACGATACAGTACACATGACTTACCATCTCAAGAAGTTTAATAATTAATTCTCGGTATGGAATTATATATCTTACAGCTTTGAATACAATTAATTATTTATGTATCTCTTGGTTTAATTTAATGTGCATATAAATTGATGATGAAGCTTAATAGAATTTATTATAGGGAGAAATTTACATATCTAGTTCATTTATATTCGATGGATTTCTTTTGTCCATATTAAATCATATTTATCTATATATTGTATCTGTCTGTCTGTCTGTCTGTCTCTGTATATCTATCTATCTATCTATCTATCTATCTATCTACAGTGTCTATCTATCTATCTATCTATCTATCTATCTATCTACAGTGTCTATCTATCTATCTATCTATCTAGTGTCTATGTATCTATCTATCTATCTATGTCTATCTATCTATCTATCTACAGTGTCTATCTATCTATCTATCTACAGTGTCTATCTATCTATCTATCTATCTGCAGTGTCTATCTATCTATCTATCTATCTATCTATCTATTTATCTATCCTGGGTTCTATTTCGATCCAGATTCGTAAGAACTGGACGACAATCCAAAGAGTTATAGGTTTATGTCTATTAAAACTAGAACCTCTTAGGACTAGAACCTATTAAAACTAGAACCTATTAGGACTAGAACCTATTAGGACTAGAACCTATTAGGACTAGAACCTATTAGTACTAGAACCTATTAGTACTAGAACCTATTAGGACTAAGTCAGACAGTTTTTTTATTTTTTAGGTGTTTCTGGTTTTTATTTTTTTATTTTTATTATTATTTTTTTTTTTGTATATATCTTTCTTTTTCGTTTGTCTTTCTCTAACTTTCTGTCGTGTTTCTCTCTCTCTCTCTCTCTCTCTCTCTCTCTCTCTCTCTCTCTCTCTCTCTCTCTCTCTCTCTCTCTCTCTCTCTCTCAATACATTTATCCACCTTGTATCTTTTGTTACCGAAGATAAATAATGCTGTTTGGGTCGAGGTCAACACTGCAGGTCATAAATTGTTGCAGTAAAATGTTGCAACAAACTACCACAACAGCCCAGTTGCATTAATTAACTTTGTGGAGAGAGGCAAGGGGTTTGTCTGTCTATCTCTCTGTCTATCTGTCTCTTTATCTATTCTATTTGGTTGTATGTTTATCTGTCTTTTAGTTTGTCTCTCTGTCTTTCTGTCTTATAATATATTCATTTTTTTTATTCGTTTTAGCGACTTTGATTATTATTATTATTATTATTATTATTATTATTATTATTATTATTATTATTATTATTATTATTATTATTATTATTATTATTATTATTATTATTATCATTAATATTAGTCATACACACTCAAAATAACCCCCCCAAAAAATCTCTTACTCTCTCTCCTACCCACAGCCCCCCCTGCCCCCTCTCTCTTCTACCCACAGCCCCCCTCCCTCTCTCCTACCCCCCCTACTTCTCTCCCCATGTAAATCTATTTTTCGCGCCGTAACATAAACGAAAGTCAAAATTGCTGTTTTTTTACCATCGGAAAATTTGTGCAATTTTTTTTTAGTTTTCTGTTTTTATTTAGAGTTCTCTGTACTGGTGGACAAAAAGGGCAGTTGCTATTGAAGCGTCACTTGTGGAATAGCCTGGTAGTCTCCGCAGTTAATTGTGAAAAGAGTTGTTGGATGAGAAGAATTTGTGTATTTTTTATATATTTTTTTTTTCAAGTAATTAAGCGGATTTTCCATTTTTTGTGTACCGTAAATAAAAGTGTACAATATACCGTCCATAGAAACAACTTTCACACACACACACACACACACACACACACACACACAGTCGTTGGTTTATCTAGAAAATGAATCTCTCTCTCTCTCTCTCTCTCTCTCTCTCTCTAACAAGAAGACTATAACACGATTTTTTTTTCTTCTAAAGTGGAGCTAAATTATCGTATCTAATTAGTATAACGAGTCTTAGGGTAATTTAAAAGCCTTATTTGGACGTCAATTTTCGTATTTTGCCTTAACGCAGCGGCTGACGTACGATCTTATTATCTCAACTTACGAGAAAAATTTGATCGTACGAAGCTTGGAGGTTTTCGGAAAGTCAGGTAAGAGAGGCTTAGGTAGTTAAGTGAAGCTCCTGGAAGCCTCACCTGGAAGCTTCACCTGGAAGTTTCTTGGGGGGCATGGTTGATGTAGCGTTGACGACGATGGTGGGTATTTAGTTTTATTTCTCTCTCTCTCTCTCTCTAATCACCATCTATGACTATAACTACCACAACCGTCCACGACACTCATAGTTACTTGTCTGTCTGTCTGTCTGTCTGTCTGTCTATCTGTCTGTCTGTCTGTCTGTCTGTCTGTCTGTCTGTCTGTCTATCCACCGTCCACATACCTCAGTTTCTTACCTCGAGATGTGCCCTTCATTTGAAGAGGTTCAGGTCAGGTAGAATGAATAACATGTATAAAGGAGACTAACGCTAATTGTATGGTAGGTAAAGGTGTCTCCGTACCTGTCGTCTGAAGAGTTACAGGTGAGTGAGATGTAGAGGGAGGGTTGTATAGTACAGGGAGAAAGTAGTACTGTATATGATGGTAATGTTAATCTTAGGTTAGGTTAGGTTAGGTTAGGTTCCTGTATACCAGTTAGTCATTTGAAGAGTTGTAGGTTTTGTATGGAGGGAGAGGTCGAGTGGTAGTGAGGGTGAACTATGGTAAATATACTTATTTTATTCCCCCCCCCCCATAACTCCTACCAGCATATGCCATCTCCATCCCACCCCATCCCACTCCACCACCCATCCTCCACCCACATCCACCCCACCCCATCCTCCACCCCCACCCCCTCCCACTCCACCACCACCACAGCTTATCATCATCTCTTGCGTCATGTTACTCACCACACAGATCACCTCCTGCTCAAGGTGTGGATCAGCCTCTTTAATACACACTGATTACATATCCTGGGAATTCCTACCTGGCGGATTTTTTTTGGCCTGTCTCTGGTTCATAGTCAGGAATGCGATTCATTGCAGTTGGCAGCGCTTCAACCTTTTCTGGCATGCATACCGGACGTTGCACGGTCCACACCCGAAATCCGCGTTGGTACTTTCCTTTACTCCTTTGCCAGTAGTTTCCTGTGAAGCCAATTGTTCGTTCCTCATATACAGTATACACACACACACACACACACACACACACACACACACACACACACACACACACACATAAAAATGCTAGTGCAGGCAGAGGAACGCTTATCTAGTGTAGGTTTCATGTGGGTAATAGTACCTGCTCGAACGGAAAATGTCACGGTGATACCTCTAGCAGGCGCTGTCATGGTATTGAGAGTCTAAAAATTTGGCTTTCCACGCCGAGCCGCTGAGACACCTGGTGAATTTTTCAAGACGTCCAGGGAGTCAGAGGTTCTTCGTGTCACCGATTGTAAACATTGTTCTGTTTCTTGTGGTAGTTTGTGGACATTTGTTTTGGCAACTTTTTATATGATACTGTTGAAGAAAATAATACTTACGAGAGATTTCCGAATTCACACGCGCTTGCACAAACATTTGAAAAGAGAAACTAAGGACAATCCACAAAGTTAATAGATAACGACAGAAAAAGACTTGCCATGAAACATACAAACACCCAAACAAACACCGCCTCTTCTTCCCACCTTGTATGGTCAAAAGGCATTATAAAATAGAACTAGGGAACATAGAATAGTACATAATATTGAGAGACAAAAGGTGAGGAATAATCAGTGTGAAAGGGGATAGAGGTAACGGTGGGGAGGGTGAGGAGAGGAAGGAGGGTGAGGCGAGGATGGAGGGAAGGAGGGTGAGGAGAGGAAGGAGGGCGGAGAGAGTGGGGAGGGAGGGAGTGAGGGAAGAGTTACGAAAGGGTGGCAAAGGAGAGAGAGATAGGGAGAAGGTGGGGTTGGGAGGAAGGGATAGATGTAGAGAGTGAAGAGAGAGGTAAAAGGATAGAGGGGTGTGGGGAAGGGGGAAGAATGAGTAGGAGGCGGAGACGAATAAGGGAAAGGTGGAAAGGGAGAGAGAAGATAAGTATAGGAAAGGTTGAATGAAGAAAGAGTTAAGTGAGTAAAGGAAGAAGAGTAGAAAAGGATGAAACGAGAAAGTAGGAAGCGAAAATACTTATGATGCACACACACACACACACACACATGACAAGTTCTCGTTTAGTGTCAGTGTGAAGGGAGGGAGTGTCAGGGTAACGACCAGGTGTGTGCCAATCAAGGAAAAAACTACCAGAATAAACACAGTGAATCTCCCCTAAAAACCCAACAACAACAACAACAACAACAACAACAACAACAACATTTTCTCTAGTTAGTTTTGATGTAAATGGGATTAAATTTGTTTTGTTGCGAAAGTTACAAATATAAAAACAAATCCGTAAAAAATAACGAGAAAGCAAAACGTAACAAAATAACAAAAACAAAAAATGCTGTGGCTTAGTCTTTGCGTCAGTAAACAACTAAACATGAAATAAAATGTTGCAGGAATATTGTGACAGTGAGAGCCATCGTTTGGTTAGGTTAGGGAAGGTCAGGTTTGGTTAGTTTAGGTTAGGTCAGGTCAGGGTAGGTTAGGTTAGGTTTGGTTAGGTGTGGTTATGTTAGGAGCCCTCGATGCGAACCTTGGATCATAAGGACTAGAGGTGAGTATTATTGTATTTTCATTTTAGTTACGTCATCTTCGACTCAAAGAAAATTATTATTTTTTTTTCTCCGACTAACATCAAGATAAAATAGTCGTGTTTATTTCACTCATTAACATAAAATCATAAGTTTATTTCACTCACGTTCACTCACCAGTTCCCTTGTACTCCGCTCGTACACCGTCCCAAGGAAAGACTAAGTCAGGGGTCGGGACAATATCAGTGACTACGAACTACCATTGAGTCGCTGGTTTCTGGTTGCTTTGTGGCGCCTGGCAGTGACTACGAACTAAGATTGAGTCGCTTGTTTCTGGGTGCTTTGTGGCGCCTGGGGGTTGATTGCCACCAGTCGACCACAGACTTAAAGGCAGTCTAGAGAGGAGGAACCTGACTCTAAGTGGCCTGAATGAGTGTGTATTGTAGTGTAAGTGCGTTGAGGCTCACATGACCTGAACACCAACCAACCTGAAGGAGGGATGAACCTTCGTCAGTAGTTTAATGGTGGGAATATATGGGTCTTCCCTTGAGTGTACTATAGTGTACATTACCAACCTGACGAAGAGATGTCCTTCTTCAGGAGCGGTTTTTTATTTTTGTTATTTTTGGCGATGGGGTATTATTTCAATGTTATTATTTTGGCGTTGGCACATTATTATTATTATTATTATTATTATTATTATTATTATTATTATTATTATTATTATTATCAATCTGGCGATATGATTTTTTGTACAATTGGTTAATATTGCGTTATAGGGATTTTACCGATGTTATTAATTAAGATTTAGGATTTTCTCGGGTTAATTTTGCTTAATTGTTATTTTGATGAAGTTTTGTCCAGCGCTAAAAGCCATTTATTAAAATATATTTGTCGTGGAGTTTGTGAACTATATAATCATTTTGTGAGATATCAATTCTGCCCATGGAAGATTCTGTCAGATTCGGCGAGTGTAATGAGAATGTAATGTTATATTGAGTTACTGTGCTTCAACAATTAAAGTTTGACATTATTATTATTATTATTATTATTATTATTATTATTATTATTATTATTATCATCATTTACAGACGTTTCATTTTAGAAGTATTAGTTTATTATCACAAGCATTTAATTTGATGTTATTTACGTTTAGAAATTTAAAAACAAAATAAAACATTGACCCACAGGTGATGTCACTCAGCCACACACGCTAACATCTCCCTGTTTTGTTTTTGTTTTAGTCCGCAATTTAAACCCAGAGAGACCAGAGGTAATTAAATCATTTTCTCGCGTGAATGATCCAGAATGAAGTTGAAATATATGAATAAAAATCATTATTCCACCCACAAAAAAAAATATATACATATGCAAAAAAAATGTAATTGAATAAAAAATTTGGACAGTCTTCTATAAACATCAATAGATTGGGTTTGTAATTTGTTATAAAAGGAATAAACATTAATAACAAAATTCCCTAAATATAATATTATACACCCCTTCTCTTTGAGTCGCAGGGCCGCCATGGTAGTTGAGGGGCCAAATTAGTGATAATGATCTGTTGTTTATTTCATAGGATAATTGGATCAGTCAGGCTTTGTAGTATACTTGGTGTGTGATGTATAGTGTATGCTTGTCTTCCTTAGTTTATGGTGAATGGTGCTCTGTGATACTCTCTCTCTCTCTCTCTCTCTCTCTCTCTCTCTCTCTCTCTCTCTCTCTCTCTCTCTCTCTCTCTCTCTCTCTCTCTCTCCTTCCTTTACAGCTACTTAACGGGCAACTGAAAAGGTATAAGGATAGTCTTAAGGCAAACCTGAATAAGTGCCAGATCTCCCAACACCTGGGAGACGATTACTCCACATCGTAATGCTTGGAAGAGCACAACACGAAAGGTGTCAATACCTTCGAGTTAGCCCGACTACATACCGAGGCAGACAAGTGTCAACGCCGGAAAGACGCTGCCGCCGCCCCTCCCGCACTAGATGTAGCCCTCCACACGTGCAACATCTGTGGATGATCCTACCAGACCTGTATCGGCCTCTTTAGTAATCCCAGAACTCAACAACGAAGGTGACATTCTTAATAACTCATATCATTGTATCATAGCTGGATTATCGTCATACTCGATTCCGAGTGAAAGCAAAGTAGTAGTAGTAGTAGTAGCAGTAGTAGTAGTTATAATTGTAGTGTATGTGTGTGTGTGTGTGTGTGTGTTCATCTTAGGCTGTCAGGGGTAACTTGGACGTTTGAGGACTTGCTAATTGGCTCTCAAGAACAAGCGTTGGAGTGTTCCCAGTCCAAGGAGTATTGCCTCTCCCTCTCTCTCTCTCTCTCTCTCTCTCTCTCTCTCTCTCTCTCTCTCCCCGGAAGTTAGTTAACGATGTAATCACCAATTCCGATAATGAACCAGTGTAAAAATTTCTTTCTTCAGGTAGGATGAGTAGAAGGGGTAGGGTGGTGGGGGTAGTGAGGGGGGTAGGGAGAGAAACCCGCCTGGATCAATCATATAATTAAAGGCTTTTAAACTTGGGGTCGGGGCGGGGTCTGGTGGCTGAGTCGCCCGGGAGTCAATTAGGCTGAAGAACCTTTCGTTAACTTAAGCTACGGGGGAGGATGGGGTAGGATATAGTCTTTCTTTTTCTTATAGTTTCCCCCTTTTAGATATTAATTCCTTTTAAGGGGAAGAAAATGGGAAGTTGGATAGTTATGGGGTGTGGGTTTTATTTTTCAACGTCTTTTTTTTTCCTTTTTTTCTCCTTTTAGTTTATGTAAAAGAGAATTGATGACCCGGAAGTGGTGAGGTAATTGTATTTAAATTCCCCCTAGGGTCTAAATAGTCTTCTTATATAAGGAAAAGATAAAAGAGAGTGTGTGGAGGTGTTTGGTAGAAGATGTTTTAATCTTTTAAGTTATTCCTTAAATTTGTTTTTCGTTTTAATTCAATTTCTAAAGAATACAGGAATTGGTAGTCTCTCTTCTCAGTAAAAATGTTGTTTGCTAATTATCTACTTTAAGTCTTGTATCCTGTAACCCTCCCTGGTCTAGTACTCTCACCCTCACCTCCTGGTCTAGTACTCTCACCCCCTCACCCCTCCCTGGTCTAGTACTCTCACCCCCACCCTCCCTGGTCTAGTACTCTCACCACCTCACCTCCCTGGTCTAGTACTCTCACCTCACCTCCCTGTTCTAGTACTCTCACCCCTCACCCCCTTCCTGGTCTAGTACTCTCACCTCACCTCCCTGGTCTAGTACTCTCACCTCACCTCCCTGGTCTAATACTCTCCTCCTCACCCCTCCTGGTCTAGATTTCACCTCACCCTCCCTGGTCTAGTACTCTCCCTCACCCCTTTGGTCTAGTATTTCACCCACCTCCCTGGTCTGCACCTCACCTCCCTGGTCTAGTACTCCTCACCCTCCTGGTCAGTACTCACCTCCCCCTCCCTGTCTAGTCAGTCACCCCTCACCTCCACTCTCACTTAAGTTAACCTAATCTAACCCCTATGTAGCGTCAAGGTGGTTAATCTTCGTTTAAATTAAGCTGGGGCGCGTAGTCTTCAACTGAAATAAGCTTGAGTGCCTAATCTTAAGTTAAATAAGCTGGAGTGCCTAATCTTAAGGTAAAATAAGCTGGGGTGCCTAATCTTCAGGTGTTCTGACTTCTACACATCCAAGAACTGACGTAAGAAAGAAAGGTTACCGAGGCTGAGAGACTCTGCTGCCGCCACGTTGCCGTCAAAAATTTCCACGCGGCTGGAGAGACGTTTCGACGTATCCGGTGAGCAGCTTCGTGTGGGAGGAAAGGGGGGGGGTGGGCGGCAACTGTTCAGCTGGAAGAGGGAGGACAGCGTCTGTTTGGCTGGAAGAGGAGGGACAGCGTCTGTTTGGCTGGAAGAGGGAGGGACAGTGTCTGTTTGCTGGAAGGGGAGGGAAGGTTGTTGTGGGGGGGGTTTGGGGAGGCGTCTGTTTGGCTGGAAGGGAGGGACAGCGTCTGTTTGACTGGAAGAGGAGGGCGTCTGTTTGACTGGAAGAGGGAGGGCGTCTGTTTGACTGGAAGAGGGAGGGGCGTCTGTTTGGCTGGAAGAGGGAGGGGCGTCTGTTTGGCTGGAAGAGGGAGGGGCGTCTGTTTGGCTGGAAGGGGAGGCCAGAGCTGTTAAAAGGGGCTACGTACAACAAGTTGTCCCCACTTATGGAGGGCGGGCCTGTCCTCACACGAAAGGGGTGTGGAGGGGGATGGGAGGGGATGATGGGTGGGTTGAGAAGGAGGGAGATGGGGGTGGTGAGGGAGGGATGATGGGGGGGGTTGAGAAGGAAGGATGATGGGGAGGGGAGAAGGAGGGATGATGGAAGGAGAAGAGGAAAGTGAGAAAGTGACCTGGAAATCACCTGGCACTAGAGAAGAGAAATGAGTGATGCAGACGTAGCCGACGAGGAGGGGGGGGGGGGCGTCGCAACACTGAGAGAGGGGGGTGGGCTGCAACACTGAGAGAGGTGGGGTCGCAACACTGAGAGAGAGAGGGGGTTCTTAACGTTCCTGAGTGACGAACCCGGATTTGAGGTTCTTGCTAGGAATAGCTGGAACTGTGTGTGTGTGTGTGTGTGTGTGTGTGTGTGTGTGTGTGTGTGTGTGTGTGTGTGTGTGTGTGCAAATGGAAATGTTTGTGGGCGTCGGTGAGGTTGGTCGATAAAACCAGGACTTAGGGTCGTATTGGGAGTAGTAGAGAGAGAGAGGGGGAGGAATAAAGGAGGAGGAGGGGGGAAAGAATGAAGGGGGTAAGGAGAATGGAGGGAAAGTGTGAATCAGAAGGAGGAGGTTGGGATGGAGGATGAAAGTGAGGGAAAGGAGCAGGAACGGATAAGAAGGAGAGAGAGAGAGAGAGAGAGAGAGAGGAGAGAGAGGAGAGAAGATGAGAGAGAGAGAGAGGAAGATGATAAAGAGACAGACAGACAGAGAGAGAGGCAGAAAGGAAAGGCAGAGGAAGAATGAGACAAAAAAATATAGTTAAAGGGAAATGAAAGGGTGTGATTGAGAGGGCGTCAGTGAGAGGGAGAGGTGGAGAGGGAGAGACAAGTGTCACTTATAATTTATGCATGTATGTGTATTTTCCCTCTAAGTAATGGCGCCAGACCAACTTCCTTTACGTGTGTGTGTGTGTGTGTGTGTGTGTGTGTGTGTGTGTGTGTGTGTGTGTGTGTGAGAGGGAGGATCTTAGATGGTGTTTGTTGGGTGATTTGTGGAGTGGGTGTGTGGTGAAGGGGTAAGTTTAGCTTGGATTTGTTGGATGTGTGGGGAATTTTATGGGAAATAGGGAATTTTTCATTGAGTTTCTGGGGAAAAATGAGTTTAACTGGGATTTCTAGGGTGTATGTAGGGAGAGAGAGAGAGAGAGAGAGAGAGAGAGAGAGAGTTATAACACAAGAACAACATGAACAGATGAACAAAGATCCTCACCTACTGCGCTGGAGGATCACGTTCACTAATTTGGCTTCCTTAACAAGTTTGTCAGGGACTTGTTAAATCTTGCCTAAAGTTTGGGACAATATTGATGACATGGTAACACTGACAGTAATATTATTGGACATGGTAACACTGACAGTAATATTATTGGACATGGTAACACTGACAGTAATATTATTGGACATGGTAACACTGACAGTAATATTATTGGACATGGTAACACTGACAGTAATATTATTGGACATGGTAACACTGACAGTAATATTATTGGACATGGTAACACTGACAGTAATATTATTGGACATGGTAACACTGACAGTAATATTATAGGACAGGTAACACTGACAGTAATATTATTGGACATGGTAACACTGACAGTAATATTATAGGACAGGTAACACTGACAGTAATATTATAGGACATGGTAACACTGACAGTAATATTATAGGACATGGTAACACTGACAATATACTTACAATTATCTACATTACTTTGACAGACTGGAGCCAAGTACATAGGGTGGATGTGAAGCAACTCAGTTATGCCAGGTTAGGTTAGGTTAGGTTAATTAGTTAGGTTAGGTTAGGTTAGGTTAGGTTAGGTATTGTCATATCGTATTTGATTTTATCCTGGAAAATGTTTAAGGTTAATGGATTATTTATTTATTTATTTATTTATTTATTGTATTTAAATTTTGTTGAGGACACCTTCATTACAAACGTACATGTGTGTGTGTGTGTGTGTGTGTGTGTCGTTGCAATGTATGTATGTATGTATGTAGTGTTTTATATCCATGTACAGGCTTGTATACGTGTACACCTACATACAATCTGCTAGCTACGTCCACGGGTGTAGGTGTTCGTCAAAGCAAGTGTTTTCATCCGGTGTTGTAATAATATTTAAATAGAATCCCTCGAGGTGTTGTGTCATGAATATTCAGAGAGAGAGAGAGAGAGAGAGAGAGAGAGAGAGAGAAAGAGAGAGAGGGGGAGTAACACACACCCACCTCTCACCACCTGATATTCCCATCATCCGTATTCACAGATGATCGTAGGGTGAATTTTCCTCAAGTGAAAATATAAGAATGTATAGTTCACCTGATGATTAGCCCCCCTCCCCTCACAGCTTATTTCACCTGGGGATTAATTTTCCTAACCTAACCTAACCTATCCCTCTATCTTTCCCCTCCTTCTCTTCTTTCCTCCTCCGTTTCCTTCTTTTCCTCATTGTCACCCTTCACATTCTTCACCATTTCTCGATAGATAGATAGATAGACAGACAGACAGACAGACAGGACAGATATACAGACAGACAGACAGACAGACGATATACAGACAGACAGACAGACAGACAGACAGACAGACAGATATACAGACAGACAGATATACAGACAGACAGACAGACAGACAGACAGACGATATATACAGACAGACAGATATACAGACAGACAGACAGACAGACAGATATACAGACAGACAGACAGACAGATACAACAGTTTAGCGCCAGTCACACACCTTCCTACTATTTGGCTCCTGTTTGAGGCTCACTAAACGGGGAGGCCACAGAGTCTTCCAGTACTTTTATAGAGAGGGCAAGACGGAGGAGGTAAAGATGTCACGGTGTTTGTGTTTTGATTTGGTTTTCTTTTTAGTGAATTTGATTTGGTGTTTTTGTTGTTGTTTTGGTGGTGGGGGTTTGAATCTGTTGGTTGTGTTTTGGATCTGTTTGTCTGTCTTGTCTGATTGTCTGTTTGTCTGTCTGTCTGTTTTTTTGTGTCTATCTATTCATTTTATCTATCTATCAAATCTCCCATACCCATCTCAAAATTAAACATACACACACACACACACACACACACACACACACACACACACCCAACGAGGACAATCACAGACATATAGTGTATGTGTATTTGTGTGTATGTAGAGGAATACAGACACAGCTCTTCCGCTAGCATACACCATCCACCGAACACAATATACAATATTTCATACACCGAGGGACATATACAAAGCATACAAAGGGGGGTGGGGGGTGTAGGGTGGATATAGTCCCCTGTTTGTTTCTTTTTCCTCGCTGTTGTCCTCTAAGATTAAATACCGAGAAAAAACGGGAAAAAAATATGTACGGAAAAGGGGAAAAGCGACGATATTGTGTGTGTGTGTGTGTGTGTGTGTGTGTGTGTGTGTGTGTGTGTGTGTGTAGGCAGTCAGTCAGATATTTGTAAATTTATTTCTTTTTCGTTATAGTTTATCACCATAAAAAGTGAATGTAGAATATTACGTTAAATTACGTTATATTGGACTAAATTACGGTTAATTAAAACGAATTACATCACATTACATTTCATAACGCCCCTTCGTATTGTATTCGCATGACATTACATTGCATAATATCACATAAAGCTTCGTTCCATTACACTGCATTGCATAACGCTACTCATTACACTACATAACATCACATTACGCTACATAACATCACATAACACTATTCATTACACTACATAACATCACATTACGCTGCATAACATCACACCTATTCTACACTACATAACATCACATTACGCTATATAACATCACATAACACTATTCATTACACTACATAACATCACATTACGCTACATAACATCACATAACACTATTCATTACACTACATAACATCACATTACGTGCATAACACACATAACATTTTAACGATAGATCATTCGATAACAACACATTAGCTATTCATTAACTACATAACATCATACGTGCATAACATCACATACATTCACTACATAACATCACATTACGCTGCATAACATCACATAACACTATTCATTACACTACATAACATCATTACGCTGCATAACATCACATAACACTATTCATTACACTCATAACATCACATTACGCTGCATAACATCACATAACACTATTCATTACACTGCATAGCATTCATTACACTGCATAACAACACATTACTCTTCATCACATAACATCACATTACGCTGCATAACATCACATAACACTATTCATTACACTGCATAGCATTCACACTACGCTGCATAACATCACATTACGCTACATAACATCACATTGCACTACATAACATCACATTACACTGCATTACATTCCACTAAACATCACAACACTACATCACAGGCTCCCCCACATAACATAACACGGCATTACAGTACACTAACCAACCATTACAGTGAATAACAACTCCATTACATAACTCTCCAAACAAGGGATTACTTACTGTACTAATACCAGGTGATATAGTGACTAACACACACACACACACACACACACACACACACACACACACACACACACACACACACACACACACACACACATTAATTTTCATCAAACTTGACATATTTTTTATCCAATTAGTTCTAGTCTGCAACAGGTAACAGCATTTTACCTGTATCGTATAATGAATTTCCTTCACCTTTTAGGGAGGGAATAATAATGATATATTAGTCCATTGTACACCTTTCCTGACCTGACTGATGGATGGCTAAGGGTAATGATTTTTTTCCAAGTAGGTTTTAGATTAACCATTAGGTAATTCTTGTTCATCATATTATATACAATTACTGTATATATATAAATATCTATACTGTATTTTGTTTAGTTGCCATATTTCAAACTAAATTTCATTATATTGACTTGACATTTAATTACATTGTATAACGTCACGTAACACTGCATAACACTACCTTGTTTTACATTGTACTGTATTTCATTACGTTACATTGAATTGTATTGTCATTTTGCGTTGTATGACTTTACAGTATTTAACAGTATAGTGATACATAACGCGTGGGAACATTATATTACATTACACTGCATTACTTAAGACTACATTACACAACACTGCATTACATTACACGACATGACTTAAGACTGCATTACACAACACTGCATTACATTACACGACATGACTTAAGACTGCATTACACAACACTGCCTTACATTACACGACATGACTTAAGACTGCATTACACAACACTGCATTACATTACACGACATGACTTAAGACTGCATTACATAATACTGCCTTACATTACACCGCATTATTTAAAACTGCATTATACAATACTGCATTACATTACACTGCATTACATAAGACTGCATTACATAAGACTGCATTACTTAAAACTGCATTACTTAAAACTGCATTACACAATACTGCATTACATTACACTGCATTACTTAAAACTGCATTACACAATACTGCATTACATTACACTGCATTACATTACGCCCCTCCCACCAACTTGCAGCTCATTGGCTAATCCATAATATTCGAGTAATATTGATATATCACAAATAAATCCTTATATAACAGTTAAGTCTCCCCTATTCTGGCTAATTTTAATTCCGATTTTTAATGTATGTAACGATATAACTGCTTGAAAACATTAACTTTGGAGATATAAGTGATTTGTGTTTTATGAATTGAGAATATTTACCGTCGAAGTCACAAACTAATTCACGCTTTCGGATAAGGGGGGCGGGGCTTCTTAGTCTAGTACTGCCCGCTAAAAAAAACTACTGTAGGAAAAAAGAGAAGAAGAGTAAATGGGAAGGGGTGAGGAGAAGAAGAAGAAGGACAGAGAGAGAGAGAGAGAGACAGAGAGCAGTGTGTCTAGGGAAGGTCAGTAAGGCACAGATCAAACCCAGAGGATCATTATCTTTTCTTCTTGAGGAAAAAAAATATACGACCATTCCGTGATGGGAGAGAGAGAGTGGACCGCATAAAAAGCGTCATGCAGTGTGTGAGGGAGGAAGGAAGGAAGGAACGGGGGGTGGAGGAGGGACTGATGGAATGAGGGGGAGAGGGAAGGAAGGAAGGAGGGAGGGAGAGAAGGAGGGAGGATGTGTATTCTGTGGTGGAGTGTGGCCTCTCCAACACACACACGCACACACACACACACACACACACACAACACACACACTGTAGTAACGCCATCTATTGATCACCGAGTCAGAGCGTTGAACAGTACACTCTACTCTACACACAAACACGCACACACGCACACACACACACACACACACTCGGCCAGACAAGTACACAGACATCTTATACACACAGAATCAAGACATCCTTCATGGCCATACAGACATAGAGACTCAGCTATCCTACTAGACAAATACACAAACACATACAGAAAGAATCAAGACATCCCTCACAGCCAGACAGACACTACCACAGGACCTAGTTAGCTACTGCAGCGTCCCCTAACGTATGCCAGAGAGACCCCGGGCACACGTCGAAATCCAAGATGCAGGTAATTTGCCGCCGGATTAAATTTCCATCGTTATTCGATTTACACTCTGGGAGTTAACCTTCGACCTCGATTCTCCTCCTAAATTCACGAGGTTGGATTTTTTTTTTTTTCGAATACGGCTCTGCTGGGTGGCTGGTTGGCTGACTAGTCGAACACACACATTGAATAGGCGATATCACTAGTTCGATGAATCTTACGTGACTACATCAGATGACTTACTTGGAAATCGTGGCTGATTGGTTATAGGTATGTCGACAGTAACAAGTCGAGGTCAGTGGTTCGAAATATTCTATGTGATTTGGTATTTGTTTTGGTCTTAACTTGTTTTTCTGTAGGGCGGCTCTTGTATGGTTCTTCCTCTTCCTCTTTTATATCTACGTCTTTCCTTATTTCATCATTCTATCTCCGTCTTATCTCTCCCTTCATACTAATCGGATCTCTCTGCCTCCTCTTTCCTCATCTCAAGTCTGTGTTATTCTTATCATGTGTTTATCTATTCAATTCTCTTTCATTTCATGTTGTTATTGTATTCCATCTACATTCATCTTCTTCATCAGGGTTTCTTTTGTCTTCTCCTGTTGTTATTGTATGTTGTTTGTAAACATTCCTTTGTCTGCTGTTTCGTTCTGTTGATGTTGTATCTAATTTAGGGATTAGTTGAAGATTAGCCCACCATCCTCCCTCTCAAGCTTATTTCATCTGAAGATTAGATACCCCAGCTTATTTCACCGGAACATTAGATACTCCAGCTTATTTCACCGGAACATTAGATACCCCTTATTTCACCGGAACATTAGATTTTATTTCACCGGAACATTAGATACCCCAGCTTATTTCACCGGAAGATTAGACACCCCAGTTTGCCTGTTGGAAAGATACATTATTTTTCGTTTAAATGAAGGCTACTTTACTTGAAAATTATAATATAATCAGAATAGAGTGTTTGTGCGTGTCATGTTCGTACTGCAAAAAAAAATAATGCACATATTGCTATAATCAGTATCGTATATCAGAGGAAATATTCCAATATTCCATTATAACAAGACCAGTGTCATATTTCACACTGGGGAACCTGTTCATTCTCCTGCTAACAAGGCTTTTGTGTTATAGAGCTAATAATCACATGTTAACACCACTCTTCTCCTCACTGCCAACACATTAACACATTAACTTGATCCAAATGGGTTCCATCAACATGAACAACATCATAACTCACCAACATACTACTTCCTATATTTCCGGTAACATACAGACAGTTCTCGTCCTCTACACGGTCCAATACCCCTAATGAACAAGGCAAAGGGGGAGACTCAAATGACCGTATTTCCATTTGGTTGCATCGCTGCCTGATTTGCCGCTTTAATTAAGTGCATCCGCGTCTAGTTATGCCCATTGAGGCTGAACACGCTCCACTCCTCTCACTCCGCGTTACCATGATACATTCCAAACCCGGCCGACCGAAGCGGGATATTTGCCCAGACTCTTCTGCAGAAATCCTCTCTGTGATGATTGAATTCCGACTACGTTATCAGGAAAGGGAGGAAACTGCCAATTATTAGCCTGCACCGTCAGTAGAGACTTGTAAGGTTTGGGTTAACAAGGTATTCTTCGGGCGTTGTTTGTATTTGATACCAATATGGAGCATTTTGTAGCATATTTGGGAGACCGTGTTTAGCTCAGATGTTTTCCTGGATACGTATGCTGTTGATGGGTTTGTTTACGCGTGTGTGAGTGACTACATGTGTATTTAAGTGTGTGTTTGTGTAAGTGAGGGAGTATTTGAGTGCTGGGGTACGAATTTGGGAGGCAAGAAAGCCTGTTGAAGCGTACGAAGCGATCCTGTCCGCGTTTCCGCTCGTTTGTTTACGTGGATGCATCCGAGCGCGCGCCTGTACATTCTAGCAAGATTGTCGACTCGCTGGGGGATAGGAATTAATCCAAACTAACCCTTCCCAAATATTTACACTCCCCAAACACACGCATTCACCGGTACAAGAGAGACCCGAAGCAAACCCGCCAGACCCGAGAGCAAAGCCGATATTCGTGGAAAATGTAATGAATAGCCCTTCACATGCAGCTAGCAATTACTAGGGTCGACTCACAAACAGAGATATAATTCTCCCGGTAATGAGCTGTTATGGCATTGACAAATTCTCTGGGCTAACTTTCCCGGCAGGGTGTGTAGCTGTTGCTTCTCTCCCCATAGCTGTGATTTATCTATGTGTTTATCTTGTTATTTATGTGATTTAGTAAATATAATCATATAAAAACCTATAGTACCATTTTGTTATTTATGTCATTAATAAATCGAATGTTATATAATTAATGGTATAATTCCTTCGTTGTTTATGTTAATTTTATCTCCGGTGGTAAAGAGGGAATTAATCTGTTTCCATCAACTATAAGACGATTTATTAATAACTATATATCCTCAGCTACAACTCTTAGTTAATTATGTTAATAAAAAAATTCCATTATTAACTAGATTAATTTTATACTAAAGATATCCGAGTGATGGTTCCTTAAATAACTATATATTGTATCTTTAAGTAAAAATTATAATGAGATATTTTTTAATACATCCAAAACTGAAATAATTGTGTTTAAATGTACTGGTTGTAACACCTCATAACACGACATTAAATCAAGTTGTATTTTATAATTTTTAATTTTTTTGTCTGGGGAAACAAAAAAATATTGGAAATCCCCAAAATTACGAGAAATTTATTCGAAAAATCATAAAAGTTTAAAATAAATCACCTCACCTCACGACCTAAAATCCAACGATACCTTATGATCTTTTATTTAATATCATTAACGTGATGATTTTTTACCTGTAGAAAAGGAATAAATTAACAAAAATCCCCCCACCCAAAAAAAAAATCGCTGTTTTCTTTTGTTGTTCATATCGTCTTTTGTGATGTAAAAATTTGTAGACATATTTGCAAGACAATGAGTAGTTGTTGGTGGCGGGATTTAGATGGTAATTAAAAATAAATCTTTTGATCTTTGTTCATATTGGTGATGTTGAGAGAGAGAGCTAAGTATGTTATCTCTTCCCTATTCAGTCTTGCGTCTTTCTATCTCCTTCTGGGGTTTTCTTTCCTTTTTTAGTTCTTTTTATTTCCTTCATTTCTCTCTTCCTCCCCTCCTCCCTACCATACCTCTCTCTCTCTCTCTCTCTCTCCCATCGCCACAGTTAACATGTTAATAATCTTCTCTGTATACTGTGTTAACTTTGACACTGACGAATTAACGCTGAGGTGATACTGACACACACACACGCACACACACACACACACACACACACACACACACACACACACACACACACACACACCACGGATATCTAAGCTTAACACAAAGATGGTCTTGATTCTCTTGACTTTACAATACGACTCCATTGACGGCTGAAACTGAAACACCTGAAACACCTGAAACACCTAAACATCTGAAACACCTGAAACGCGTTGGTTACAGCTCCACCCACCTTCTCCGTCTTAATGGCACTGGCACTCAAGATTGGAACTACTGCCACCGAGCCCCCTTCCTCTGTGATCTATACAAGACCCCCGGCAGCTGAACACGACTTAACACACTTCACTAATGTCATCGTCTGTATTAGCATTTATGAGGTTGCTGTTACGATAGATGCTAGACGACCCGATGTTACCTTGACTCACCTGAGGCTTTTTGAGAACGTTTAATTAGGTTCATAAGAGATAATATTACAGGTGATTAGTGCTGATTAGAGTAGTATTTATGATTTATTGTAGTGAGTCATTTGTGGGGTAATTTTTTTTTTTAATTTTCGTGGATATTAAGTTGATTTTTTCGATTTTTTTTTTTTACATATTTTAACTGAATCTTGTGAATCAATGTTTCCTATATGACCTTTTTTTACGCTTTTTTAATTATTTCAAGTAATATACCGATCAATGTTTTCAAGTACCATTCACTGAGTTATATAAAAAATTAATTTATTCAAGACATCAGGTTCTAATTGTCAAGACGCAGGTAGTTAGTTAATCCACATTAGAGGTGAGGACAGGTGTGGTTGTGTCAGGTAGTGTCAGGTGTCTCATTACCTGTGGCGGAGCTCTCTGGGTGATCATAACTGGCAGGTGTTATAATGGTATTTAATTTATGTTAGAGAATTTAATCCCTTGATGAGAAACTTGTGGGAGAGACCTGACTTGCACACACACACACACACACACACACACACACACACACACACACACACACACACACACATACACACACACACACACACACACGAAACTTGGTAATGGAAACTCACCTTTATGGCATAATATAATATATATAGTTATCCTCAATTGCTACATTACATACATATATTTATTCAGGGATAATATATGTTGCTATATTACATGGGTTATATACTGTACAGTATATAAATATTACTTACTATTGTTACATAATTTCATACTATTTAAGAATACCAGGTACTTATCACATATTTATATAAGAATAGTTATCATATCTTTAACATATATAAAAACATATAATATAAACCTATTTATTATATCATATAAAGAACGTTACTCAAAGGCAATAGAAATACGAAAATATCAATAACTTTTACTTATATAATATTTCGTGTCTACTTGTTATATAAGGGTATTATAAGACTTCATTTTATATAAACTGTATATATATAAAAGACTTCAATGTATAGTTATAACACACACACACACACGGTACAGCCTCACTCTCTCTTTCACCTCTGTAGTCAAAGGGAAGAGATTTTCACATAAGCTTTGAAGGGCGAGCCTCGAGTGTGTATGGAGAGAACGAGTTGAGTGTGAACTGTGAGGGAGGAGGAGGAGGTAGGAGGAGGAGGTAGGAGGAGGAGGAGGTAGGGAGGAGGAGGAGGAGGAGGGGGAGGAGGAGGACGATTAGGAACGAGGCAAAGGCTGTCTGTGTTGATTGGACGAAAGGGGATAGTCGGATAGAGGTGGGGAGGGTGAAGGAGAGAGAGAGGTTGACTGCAAAGATGAAGGTGACAGGAATATTGAACAGAGAAAAGGGTGAATAGAAAAAGAAGGAGAGGGAGAGAGGAAGAGGAGAAAGAAGAAGAATAAGGAATAAAAGTAAGAGGACAAGAGGAAGAGAAGGAGAAAGTGAAAGTGGGTAAAAAGCAACAAACAGAAAAAACATAGATTGCAAGAGAGAGAGAGAGAGAGTAACTGGTAAACAAAAGCTGAGGGTGAGAGTAAGAGGTGAGAGTGAGAGGTGTTTGATGGAGGAGAGTGATCGTTATTGTTCACACACACACACACACACACACACACACACACACACACACACACACACACTATGGACCAAAGAGCCATTGTATACAGGACAGCTCTCCATCACTTGGCGCTTTCATAGTAAATTGCTTAAATAAAACTCATTTATATACACGGGAATTATTTTTTGTTTTGTTTTATGTTTTTAATTGTTTTTTTTTTAGTACTGATGATAATTATTGCTGCTTCTAATAATAGTAATAATAATAATAATTAATAATAATAACAACAACGCACACAAACAAATACGACACACATACATACACACACATATATGTAAATCAAGTAGTATTAATAATAAATAATGGTTGGCTCTCATGTAACGAGGGGCAGATGTAGAAGACCGGACAACTCGCCAACTGCACTGGCTAACCATTACCCCGGAACACGATCCACAAGTCGATTAACATCCAGGTCCCCAATTACATGCACAAACGTAAACAAACATAGGCAGAAACATACATACACAACGACAAGAACATACAGTCATAAACACACATAAAGAAACAGTCATAAATAAGACACGAAACAAACACAAACACATAAACATAGTCAACACAAACATACACAGACATAAACAAGCACAGACAAACACACAAACAGACAGACTTACCACACGTGTTACACTATAGACGATTTAATTCACTCCATCTTTAAAGGGCAAAATTAATCAGACGACGAATATTAATATATAACCCGTAACTAATTATTTTCTTCTGTTGTGCAAGACTGAGTGGGTGCGTCTCTCTCTCTCTCTCTCTCTCTCTCTCTCAGGTGTGTTAATATTAACATTATGGCTCAGGTGTAAGATGTTAATATCACGTCATCGCTTAAAGACAGACGTTAGTGTTTAATTCGCTGTACCAGACTTGTAGATGTAGAAACCGCAGCTATTGTAACGCGTGGGGACAGCAGAGGCAGCAGGTTACAGTGTCTGCTACATACAGATTACACCTGTACCGCTGTAATCCCTCGCTAAAGGTGATGAAGTCATCTTACACACCTCGGCAGGTTAATTATTATTCACCACCTCACTTGTAGGTCTCTGCCACCTGCTTCCTAACCTCCGGCCTCAACGTGAAGTGAGGTAGATGGCGTGGTAAATGGTGTGGTAGATGGTGTGGCAGATGGTGAGGTAGATGGTGAGGTAGTTGGTGAGGTAGTTGATGTGGTAGATGGTGAGGTAGATGGTAGAGGTAGAGGTAGAGGGAGGTAGAGGGAGGTAGAGGTAGAGGGAGGTAGAGGTAGAGGGAGGTAGAGGTAGAGGGAGGTAGAGGGAGGTAGAGGTAGAGGGAGGTAGAGGTAGAGGGAGGTAGAGGTAGAGTTGTATTGTAGCCATGAGAGGGGGGGCTACTGTATTATGTCAACAAAGTAATCAACACTCATTAATGATAGTAATAATTATAAACATAAGCCTTATACCCTTGATTACGATGACTAGGCTTTGTGAGTACGATGACTAGGCTTCTTGAGTACGTTGACTTAACCTCTTAATTCCGGTGAGTACGATGATTTAACCCCTTGAGTACGATGATTTAACCCCTTGAGTACGATGATTCAACCCCTTGAGTACGATGACTTAAGGGGAAGAAGCACTCCTCTGTTTAAAGACCCAAGTTGTTGAAGCGCAGTAATACACCCAGTTGTTACGAGGGACATTTCATCTTACGACCCATGACGCCCACGACCCATGAAGCCCTCGACCCATGACGCCCACGACCCATGACGCCCACGACCCAAGACCCCCACGACCCAAGACCCCCACGACCCAAGATCCCCACGACCCAAGACCCCCACGACTCAAGACGCCCACGACCCAAGACCCCCACGACCCATGACGCCCTCGACCCAAGACCCCCACGACTTAAGACGCCCACGACCCAAGACGCCCCTGTGATGACCTGTGCTGAACAAACCCATGACCTAATCCATCTTCGGTCATCTAAAGTTACCTGTACACCTCACACACCTGTCCTCATTATCTTCGGTTATCTTAAGTTACCTGCACACCTCACACACCTGTCCTCATTATCTTCGGTTATCTTAAGTTACCTGTACACCTCACACACCTGTCCTCTGTCATCTTCGATCATCTTAAGTTACCTGTACACCTCACACACCTGTCCTCTGTCATCTTAAGTTACCTGCACACCTCACACACCTGTCCTCATTATCCTCCCCTCCTCTTTGATGTTAAAAACGTCATCTGGTTCATGTTCACCCATATTAACTTCATGAGGGAGGAGAGAGTGTGTGTTGAGGTAAAGAGGAGGAAGAGGAAGAGGTAGGAGGAGGAAGAGGAAGGAGGAGGAAGAGGTGAGGAGGAAAAAGAATTAGGATAAGACAAAGGCAGGAGGAGGAGGAGGACGGAGGGGGGAAATGGAAGTAAGATAAAACAAAAGGGGGAAAGGGAAAAGGTGGAAGAGAGGAAGGGAAAAAGAGAAAGGGAGACAGGGTGGGGAGAAAGGGAGGAAGGGAGGATGCATGTGAGAGTGAGAGAAGGTGAGGACAGAGAGAGAGAGAGAGAGGTACTAACTTGAGCTGTCGTCTTAATAGCATTACCTTAAGTTAGTCATCTGGCCGGAGTGACTACAACTGTTACCGCACACACACACACACACACACACACGACTGTTTCCTTCTCTTCCTCCTTCATTCCCTTGTCTATCTTCCTCTCCCAGTCCTTCCCTCCTCTTCCTCTTTATCCCTTCTTCTCCTCTACTTCTTTCCTTCCTTATTCCTTCCCTCTCCTACTCCTCCTACATACACAGATCCTCCCACACTCCCCACATTCACACTCCTACTCCAAATCCATACACGTTTTCCCACTCCCTCTACATCCACACCCCTCCCCCATCCCCCACATCCACATCCACACCCTCCTCCACCACACTCCACATCCACATCCACACCTCCCCCACATCCACACCCCTTCCTCCACATCCACACACCCTCCCCATACAACATAACATATAACAAAGAAAACACCAGTAATTAAAAATATACTTCCCTTTCAATTTTATTTTTTAACACATCAAAACACAATTAAAACTTAACATAAACACAAGATCACAATGTTAATAGACACAGGTGAGGATTAATTAATTACTGATACACCTGTATGTTTTTAACTAATAGTACTGTATATTTATTTATATTTTTTTATGGTGTATGAAGAAAAAGTTTGTAATTGGTGACGAACTGTTCAAACTACCGGGTAAAATGACGGTAGTTAGCCACGACGTGTAATGGTTCCCTAAAGAGCGGTGGTTTAAATCAATAACGTATGTATGTATGTATGTATGTATGTATGTATGTATGTATGTATGTATGTATGTATGTATGTATGTGACTGTGCGCGTGTGGCAAATATATTATTCTTATTATTCGAAAACTATCACAAGAACAATAAATAACACTAATGAATACGACTACTACTACTACTACTACTACTACTACTACAGAGTACTACTTTGTTTTCTTTTTTTAACGTGGCCTCCAGCCTCCCTCAATAGCCACACCTTCGCCACCATTTTATTACCTTAAAATTAAATATCCTAATACATAAGTTGCTATCCTAGCTGTGTTGAGTTAGTTGAGCCGCAGATCTATGCGGCATTCAGTGACTGTTGCCTCATAATACTACTATTAATAATAATAAGGTATACTTGAGAACAGACAACAGAATAAGGAGACTTGTGTATACAAAGGAAATTCTCTACCAAAACATTTTAAAACTTTTTAACATGAGAATAATGCAGAGCGGCCCTAGGGTGAACCTTGAACCAAGCTCTCGTCTCCCAGGGAAGAAGCGTACATAAATATTTATTTCCCTAAGGCTGGAAAACTCGTATTCTGGTATTATACAGCTAAATATCTATTATTATTATTATTATTATTATTATTATTATTATTATTATTATTATTATTATTATTATTTAGTTTATTTTATTTAATGACGCTGCTTTCATTCCTACGGGCCGTATTGATAGTCATTACGACGATAATGACGATCACGATCATCATCTCGATGATCGTGTGTCGGGATGCAACCACCCAACGCTGAGTGCCATATTCCTAGACACTTACATGAGCGTGTAAACACGGCAGCTCATGTCGGATGGCAAAAATTTTTTGGGCCATGCGCGTGTGCCAAATGTATTATTTCACATAATTAGAAAGACGATTTAGAGAGATATTTAGTTGCTATTTCATACCGGCACAATATTATAATGTAAAATATATTTTTTTATAAAATTGAACTATATTATCTGTTCGAAACAAAATAGATAATTTTTTCATCTGAGTACTTGGCAACAATGTTTGCTCGCGTGTTATCAAACATGGAGGTAATAAGAAAATGTTCTGCAGCTCTGTCTGAAACCCAACGCATGGCACTTTAGCGCCATACTGAGCAAAGGCCAATCATTGAGGACAGGTCTACAAGCAACACCATAAATGATAGGAAAAGAAAGGCCTGAAAATATCAATTGTAAAAATTAAAAGTAAATAGATTTTTTTAACCAAAGAGTGGTGTTGTGTGTATCATTAAAACTGTGATGTAGCCGAGTATTGCAGAATTTTAGAACAAATTATTTGTATTGATAGTAAGCTGTACTTATTCTTTATTTTATTAGTGACAGTAAATATTTAAGTTAAAGAATAAAGAAAATGAAATCTAATGCTTACTTATGTCGTCATATTTCTGCCTGACACACAAGACATTGTAGATCGTAAACCTTAGCTTATATCTTGTTGAAAATAAATATTAACGTTTATACTAAACTATATTACTGGACCAAAAACTGTGATATTTTCCTTGCTAACTCAAGATAGAGTGAGCTCACTTGGCTTTTTTTTTTTTAAGGGGATTAGCCCACCTGGGCACAGGTCAATGACCCACATCGGGGCCTGGGGGGCGAAAATTTAATAATAATAATAATAATTCATAGTAAATAAAATTTATAATTAAAAGTAAAATAAAATAATAACAATAATAACAACACTGTAATAATGATAATAAAGAAAAAATAATAATAATCAATAGTTAGAAACGCTATATGTACAGTATGTTGTCTTGTCAATAGTAAGAGAAACAATTGAGACCCTGCAATTGTGTGTAAATGAGGCAGAAAATCAGATCAGCAACCTGGGACTTGGTCACAATTTTCGTGATGCCATATGGCAGCAGGGTCTACCATTAGACAACACATTATGCTTCCAATATCTTCCCAGGCGGTAGTACCTACTTGCCTCATTCCGGAAAACATAGTGAATTTCGTGGTTCAGATGGTTGAAATTTTATTACTACTACGACAAAAATATTGTATGAATGAATAAAGATAAGAAACATACCTTAAACGATAACAGAAGTAATTGTTAATTGAAGATGAGGCTCACAGCACAGACAGCACTCGTCATCGAAGTTGGAGCTGTGATGTCAACATTCCAATAATGTTTCAAGTTCATAACAGTGTTGTGAAAGTTCATTTATCCGTATTAACACTTCTTTTAATTGTTCTTATCAAAAAAAAATAATATAATTCGACGTAGACATTTGTAATATAAAGTACTGGAAGAACTTTCATAAAATATAATGATGATTATTATTTGTCGTAAGGCAGCTATCGATGTTGTTTCCAACATTTCAGGGATATGCGTACGGTTCCCTTCCGATACCTCGTTTATCGGGATGACTATTAATAGACCAGCACGAACACTATCAAGTGGCATTGTGCTTCGTAATGACTATCAATCCGGCCCGTAGCATTTTTTATTTGTTTATTTTCATTTGTTTTAGGTTCGTACACAGTCACGGCTGGTGTCGGGAAGCCTACCATGATCGTCTCTTGGTTATTATTACCTTAGAACAGCTATTTATTGTTAGTTTGCCAAGTATTGTAAGAACTAAATAAAAAAAACGTTGTATTCTAGGTATAATTTGCTCGTGATGATTGATAATTAGATAAATAGTCCACCATATAGCACATTACCTCGGCAAACTAATTAAAAAGACGCCTTAGTACAGGATTGCCAACATATATCAATGTTAAATACTATGTAAATAAACAATCAACTGGATAATTCTACGCTTACACTGTATTCATCTTATATAATTATGGTCTTTTAGTTTTAAAATTAAACATAATATAAACAGAGACGCAGAATGATAAAATCAAACCGAGTTGCATTGCGTTGATATCGTCTTTGCGGTGGTAACTTAGGGTGGCAAGCCTGCTAAGATGTTAGGTTTAAAGGGCGGAGTTTGGATATAATTTCAGAAATTTAAAACTTTCACAATCAATTATATAAATGTTTACTGTTATTCTTTTACTAGTGACTGATCCTTGGTGGTTTTATTAGTTATTATTATAATAAATGAGTTTAATAGAAATAAAAACGTAAACAAAAATATTAACGCAGAATCGAACGTACGTTTAAAATACTGATGACGTCATGTAAACAGTATACCTGTAGGCCGCTGTCGTGAGGTGACGCCCACTCGCTTTAGTGAAGTTTTTTAAGTGATAAAGTGACGAATAAGTGTGATAGTAATTCCGTGTAAAGTGTCACCGCTCGTGAAGGAGGAGTAGAAAAAATAGCTAAGTGTGTGGTGGTGGCAGGTGTCTGGGAAAGGCCATTAAATGTGAAGGAAAGTTGAGTATGTTGGACCATAGTGACGTCGGTGTTCCCTCCCTCCTCCCGCTGCCCCGTCATTTCTTAAAGGTATGTTCTTTGGTGTGTTTACCTCCTGCGCCATATTTAAAGAATTAAGATATATTGTTTGTAAACTTGGAGCCATTTTTAAATACAGTATCGCGAAGCTAAGTCAATATAAAGATTTGTGAACTTAAAGTGAAACGCTTAATAGTGTGGTGGCGAGAAGCTAAAGTCAACCTTATCGTAAATAATGTTTTAAATTACTATATATTATTTCTCGATGTATTTATGATTTTTTAAAGTGATTAACAATATTAAATACAATACTAAGGGGGGGGTTAGGTATAAGACATGTATTAAATAAGTTCATTCCACACAAACAAACAAACAAACAAACAAACACACGCGCTGTTTTGTTTACTGGGTGTTTCCGTAAAGCTGTTGAACATTTAAGGTAATTGAATAACCTGTTGAAAGAATTTATTCACCCAATTTTCTTTCTCTACACCTTTTTGTGCGGGGTGTTAAGTGAACAGATAGATGGATAAAATAGACCTAGTGTTGATATAGTTAATAGATGAAATTGACTTGTGTTGATATTGATAGATGGATAAAATAGACTCAGTGTTGATATAGTTAATAGATGAAATAGACTTGTGTTGATATTGATAGATGGATAAAATAGACTTAGTGTTATAGTTAATAGATGAAACAGGCTTGTGTTGATATAGATGGATGAAATAGACTTAGTGTTGATATTAATAGATGGATGAAATAGACTTAGTGTTGATATAGTTAATAGATAAAATAATGGTGTATTTATATGGTTGAAAATGGGTGATAAAAAGTTGTCTATATTAAATTATAGGTGAAATTGACACCAGGTTTGAGTTTTAGCTGACGAAACACTTGCATTATCTTCCACGTGATTATTATAGGAGAAAAAAAAAGTCTTGCGATTTTTTTTAGAGAATGTGGGGTCGTATCTTGTCCTTCTCATCAAGACTGTCATCTCCTGGTCTAAACGAGGCAATATCCTTCTTGGGTCCCCGAGTCCTTGATTAACTGAGAGTCCTTCATAAGGATACTCTAAGAAGTCTTTTTTAAGTAGGTGGAGGTAATGAAGGATGATGGTGTGGTGTATAGGGTCTGTTTGTAAATGTAAATAATTAAGTGGGACAATAGTTCTGTAGGGATTATTAATTAAGTATATTTATGTAAGGAGAGGATGATATTGAGAGCCTGTTTGTAAGTAGATAAGTTATTAAGTACAGGGATTTTTGGAAGAGTCTTTACTTAAGTAGATGTAAGTAAGTTTGGAGATGGTGATGTTGAGGATCATTTAAGTAATTAGATAAGAGGATTGCTTAGAATTAAATGGATGTAAGCAATAAGTAAGAGAAGGATGTTGGAGAGATGCTTTAAGTAAGTAGAAGGATAATGAAGATGAGGTACAATTAAGTAAAGAAGAGTGAGAAGGGGATGGTTTAGAAGGACTGTAGTATTTAAGTAGGTGTAAGTAATAAAGTAGGATGGTGAAGAAGTTTTACATAAGTAGGCATAAGTAAATAGGGAGAGAATCCTGAGAGGTAGCTTTTAATATGTAGAATTAAGTAAGTCAGTAAGACAAGAATGCCATGCAAGTGCTTTAAGTAAGTAGGCATATGTAACTAAGAAAGGGGAGCATAGTTTACATAATCTGACAGAATCATCTGACACTATTAATATAAATTTAATCTCTTATTATGTAACGTATGCTAAAGTAACCTAACGTGATGTAATCTCACATAACTTAACGTATTCTTGAGTAACCTAACATAATTTCATGTAACATAACCAAACAAAACATAATTTGATCTCACATAGCGTAATGTACAGTAATATCTCCGTTAGCCAGAATCCCTGTTAGCTCTAACTCTCTGATACCCGGAATTGAAATTGGCTCTGAACTTTTCTGGGAAAACTCTCTACATTCCAGGTCTATAAACGAGTGTCCGAGGTTGAAAACCAGGTACATTTTCTGGAAAAAACAAAAACAACAGAAGATCTCTCCCTCAATTTTTTTTCCGGGTCTGGGAGCAAATTTAGAGGCTGAAATAATGCATAATTCGGGAAAATTACAGAAAATATCTCAAAAATTTTCTGTTCCGGGCCTGGGAACAAATTCCGAGAATAATATGCGTAATTTCCGAAAACTTACCAGAGTAACCGGAAAAGTCCAGGGATGAGGGATTTTTCCGGTTTTCAGAGAGTCGTCTCGTTACACGGAAGAGTTCTGCACCAATTATTCCAGCTAACCTGGATATCATTGTACGCTTGAGTAACCTAATGTAATTTCATGTAACATAACATAACCTCACATCACTTAACATATGCTAATGGACCCTAACATAACCTGACTTAATGTAACCGAGCATAATTTAACCTATAATAACATAAACTAATATAACGTAATCTAATATAACATAAGCCGAATTTAATTTAGCAGCTACTTATGAACAATTTATTGCGACAATCCATAATGCTCAAAATAAACACATCCATAAAAAAAAAGTCAGATCGATACGGAACCAACCAAAATGGATGAATAATAGACTCTTAGATCTTCTTGGGAAAAAGAAAGGAATATATAGAAAAGTTAAGAAAGGCGAAAATCACTTACTTGGTTACTATCAGAACCTAACAAGACAGGTAAAAACAGAAATTAGGAAAGCAAAGAGAAATTATGAAATCAAGGTAGCAAACGAATCGATAAATAACCCCAAAGCTTTTTATCAACTGTATAAATCAAAGGTTAGAGATACAATAGGTCCCCTTAAAACTACGACAGGAGAAATGACTGATGATGTGTTAGAAATGTGTAGTACGTTAAATAGTCATTTTCGCTCCGTATTCACAAATGAAAACCTAGCACAGTTTCCAGAAGTTCATAAGGTATATAACGACAGTATAGAAAATATGTTGATGAATATCAATATTACTAGTAACGATGTGCTTAAAGAAATTAACAAACTGAAGCCTCATAAATCGCCTGGTCATATCACTGTGTAGAAAATTATACTGTATTTTGAAATCTGTTGGGGTTTGTTGTGTAAGCCTAAATTGCCTATGTAGGATAATTTATGCTATTTAGCCTCTTAAAATGATAGGTCTTGACACTTTGGATATGATAGATTCTGACCCTTTGGATATGATAGATTCTGACCCTTTGGATATGATAGGTTTTGACCCTTTGGATATGATAGGTTCTGACCCTTTGGATATGATAGTTTCTGACCCTTTGGATATGATAGGTTCTGGCCCTTTGCATATGATAGGTTTTGACCCTTTGGACATGATAGGTTCTGACCCTTTGGATATGATAGATTCTGACCCTTTGGATATGATAGTTTCTGACCCTTTGGATATGATAGGTTCTGGCCCTTTGGATATGATAGGTTTTGACCCTTTGGACATGATAGGTTCTGACCCTTTGGATATGATAGGTTTTGACCCTTTGGATATGATAGGTTCTGACCCTGTGGATATGATAGGTTCTGACCCTTTGGATATGATAGGTTCTGACCCTTTGGATATGATAGGTTCTGACCCTTTGGATATATCTGCTTTGTACTGAGGTCTGTGTTTGACCTCCTGACCTCAGCACGGACCAGGAAGGGTTAGAGGAGTAGGGGTAAAAAAAAGTGGGGGTTGGGGGGGAGCTGATGGAAATGTTGTGTTAATAGGGAGAAATTAGTCTTGTGTTGGGGTCATGTGCTGTGGGTCAGGTCCTCGCTAGTGACAATGGGGAGAGGAAGAGGAGGAGCAGGGGGACTCGATAAAGGAGGAGGAGGGAGGGAGGCTCGATAAAGGAAGAGGAGGAGGAGGGAGACTCGCTAAAGGAGGAAGAGGAGGGAGGCTCGATAAAGGATGAGAAGGAAGAGGAGGGAGGCTCGATAAAGGAGGAGTTGGGGGGGAGACTCGATAAAGCATGGAAGGACCAATACACTGATAAATCCCCATAGTGTATTTTTAATAGGACAACGAGGTGCCGGTTTTGGGGGGTTGAAAGTGGAACAAGACAGGAATGTGTAATATGGTTTTGATGGAGATGATGGTAAGGTCCCCGGTGCTGTTACGCGTAAATGAGGAAGGTTAATATAGGATTAGTGGAATAGTTTACCTAGCTGTATGGAATAAGATACTTTATTAAAATTTGTGGAGTATCTAGGAAGTAGATAATCATGAAGGGAAGTTTTGCGATATGGTAGTTTGATTAGTAGAAGTAGGAGTCTCTTGTAGGAGATAATTCCTCTATATAAACAAAATATATTGTTGATAAAGTGAAAGTGGGTCCCATAGGCATGACTGCTCAGGAATCGAGTCACGGGAATGAGTCTCCGAACTGATTTACCTGACTGTTGTACCTCGTTTGGGGTCGATGCTGCTTCATTTTGGGAGGGAGCGAATTTATGACCCCAACTTTACGGTACAATAATATGTATACAAAGAATTGCTCCATATAATAAGACAAATTGGGAAATACGTCTATATGTAAATACAATGTCTGTAAAATTGGAAATACGTATTTATACAGTATATGAAATTTCTGTCACATTATAGGAAGAAAATCACTATTAGAACAAGGGAATGAATTAATGAATTACACGGTGCTGGAACTTAGACGAGGAAGGACTCAAGTGTAATATACCAATGATTGTTTTAATGTCCTTTTAAATGGGGTCTGAAAGGTGGAGGCTTAACTGAGAGTAGACGGTGGGGAAGGATGGGGGAGTGAGGGTGGGGAAGGATGGGGGAGTGAGGGTGGGGAAGGATGGGGGAGTGAGGGTGGGGAAGGATGGGGGAGTGAGGGTGGGGAAGGATGGGGGAAGGATGAGGGTGGGGAGGATGGAAGGATGGGGAGTGAGGGGTGGGGAAGGATGGGGTGAGGGTGGGGAAGGATGGAGGGGTGAGGGTGGGGAAGGATGGGGGAGTGAGGGTGGGGAAGGATGGGGGAGTGAGGGTGGAGGTGGCGAATTTAATACGACTAGAGGAAGACCGTTAGCCAGCGTTTGGTTGAAGCACGCGAGGCGCCATGGTATAAAATGAGACGTTTTACGAAGTCCCTGATCTGTTTATAGAATCAAGACGTCACGAGCCCCAACCAATCACTGCCTAGCTGACGCTGCGTTTTCTAGCCACATATCAACAAGGGTTTCCACATTCACCCACGAAATTAAAAACCCAACCCTTTGTGGATCACCTGAAGATTAGCCCCCAACTTATCTTACATGGGTGATTAAATACCTTAACGCTACGTGGGGGGGGGATAGGTCAGGTCAGGTTAGGTTAGGTTGTTTTAATATCAAGATTAAATAAGCTGGGGGGTGGGGGGCTAAGCTTTAGGTGATCCTCTGACTTGTGGTAAAAATTAATTAACAAGGAAGTTACGTCCGAGTATAGTCATCTTTTAATCTCCTCCTACAGCAGTTAAAATAAGAAGCAGCTCTCTGGTCTGGCTGGAATGTAAGCAACTTTGTGACGCTTCTCTTTTATATGCAAATTAAATGAATATTCTTTACATAGTGGTGATGTTGAACACTAAGCTCCCCCAGTGGCGGTGGCCTACAAAACATAAATGGAAACAGGATGACGAAGAGTGTGGGGGTGGGGGGGTGGGTGCATCAGAGAAGTGAAAGGAAGGAGGAAGAGGCCCTGGGGAAGGGGGAGGTGATGTGAACGAGGAGGAAGGATAATAAAGATAAAAAATAGAGAGAGTGAGAGAGAGAGTTGTGTGGAGGAATGTGAGTGTGTGTGTGTGTGAGGGGTTTTAGTATGGTGGAGTGTGTGTGTGTGTGTGTAAGAAGTGTGTTAGTGTGCAGGAGTGTGTTGGTGAGAGGGGTGTTAGTGCAGATGAGTGTGTGGGTGAGAGGATGTTACTGAGGACGAGTGTGTGTGTGTGTGTGATGAGACAGGAATAAAAATACCTAAATAATCTATTAATACCCTACCATACCCTAACCTACCCCTACCCTGCCCGACCCCAACGCGAACCCGACCATACTCGACCCGAACCCTACCCGAACCCGACCATACTCGACCCGAACCCTACCCGACCCCGACCATACTCGACCCGAACCCTACCCGACCCCGACCCGAACCCGACCATACTCGACCCGAACCCTACCCTACCCGACCTAACATTGGAAGTAATTAGAAAGATGACAAAACAAAAACTTAGAATCCCGACAAACTTTTCAACTTTAAAGCGAAATAATAATTGAAATTTTCCTAACATTCCCCACTCGTAGTCGGATCCGGAAGGACTTGTCACAGTTTTCATTTGGTTGTGACAGCCTAAACTGGTCATGTAAGTTGAAGTTAATTGAATTGAGATGAACTTTAAAAGAATTATTGATTTGATAACTCTGACGTGTCATAACAGAGGGAGGGGAAGTGAGGGCCCATTGTGTCTGGTCAGTGTACCGTACATAGGTCCCTGGTGTTATGCAAGACTACTTTATTCAGGTTCGGACCGGAGATCAATTTAGTGAAACGTGATTGGGTTTAGTTTCCTTTCTTAGTTACATTTTCTACTTATTAATTTGTATTATGTTTAATTAGTTTATATTATATATGGTTCATGTTTTATTTTAGGTGCTGTGATTGTTGTGTAATGTATTTTATATATTGTGTAATGTAAGTGTTATGAATACTGTTAGTTTGGTGTCTGAGTATGGAGGTGTTGGGGTTCCCTGTCTGGAACCTACTGATCGGGGAGGGACGGCTAGCTGTGTGGACGTCAGGTATCAGGAAACGTGTTATTTTGTAGTGCTGCTTCACCATAATACTGTAGAAAAATTGTGAGTTGTGAAGTGTCTTGACGCATTTCGTGTATGATTATAGGTCGTGTTTATACGGCTGTTCATTATAAAAGTTAGTGTGAGCATTTTGTATTTTTCCTGCTTGTGTTCATTCACTGCCCGCCATTGCTCAGTGATCCAGTCATCATTTTCTTACGACCTGATAAAGTGTAAATTTGTAAATAGTGTTAAAATAGGCGTCGGTACCTTGTTTTAAGTTCTTTATAACTTCTATCCGTTTCTGTTTATTTGCTTCAGTTTAATATTTGTGATATATAAATGACTGAATATCGGATTTTCTTACATTTCTGACTCTCTTGAACCTATGGCATAAAGCTGTCTACTCATATGATGAATAACATAACCCTCAACCGCGAGAAAAGTTGTTGACGTCAGTTGGAGGAACCACATTCAAGTCATTCACAGTCACATCAATAAATAGTGCGACATCCTGCACCACACTCGTCACTCTCTCTCTACTGCATCAGTAAAAGAAGTCTACTGTGGCCTTATATACCAACACTTAATTCACTGTCATACTTTATGGCCAGCTTCCGCCATTGCCCAGAACGTTTGTGAAAAAAAAGTGATCCACACATACTCCCACTGTAAGCTACCATGGTGACACAACATACGGTACAATACCCTCACCCATTCGAGGAAAGACTACACTTCCTTCCTTTAAAGCATCTTTTACAAGACCTATACTATTAAAATGTCATTAAAACATTATAATATACGTTGATAATAATGACCTTTTTCCAATTAATATATAATTTACCCTCACGGCATAATCCTGACTGTAATTGTTTTTATTATTTCACTTTTAGATGACCTAAGTTGTGTTGCCTCCAACCATTTAATACATTACATTCTAAACAAAACTAAATATAAAAATGTGAAATGTGATATTTATTAACATTATGTAACACGTTGTGATCCAAATGAATCGCAATATTGTATAATAATTTCCCAGAATTAAATACGTATTATTTATCAGGTACCATTAAGAGTGCCTCGGCTATCACTATGTTCAGCCATGTTAATGTTATTGTTGGCGTTCACTTTGTGTTTATTTTTCTGGCTAGATAATTTGTTTTAATTTCAACGAGGTGTTATTGTTACAGGCGTGATGGTCGGCCGGTGGTGGGAAGTGACCAGGTGTGACGCCCAGGTATCCTCGTCTATTATTACAAGGTGAGTCGCCTTTCCACTGATACAGTTTACGAGTTAACTTTTACTACCAGTAAGAGATATTGTTGACTAGGTCACCTTGTACACGGATTATAAGAGATGGTCACTTTTTACTTACAGTTTAAAGCTATGGTTAAGGAGTTAACGTTTAATGCACTATGGAGACCAAAATTACCTTAAGATGAAATACAATCAATTTTCTGGCAAAAATTTCTGTTCTGCTGTCTGTAAATTTAACTATTCTCCCAATATTAACTCTTACTGTACCTTATACTACTGTACACAAAACATGTCTTAGAATACATATTGATTTAATTAAAAAAGTAGTACAATACTACATGTAATTGTAATCTCTTAACTCTGCAGAAGTATAAACATATATGTGAATGGATATTACTGTAGTACTTAAAGTGAGCTGCAGCAGTCACTTCAACACACACAGTTGCTTACACCCATGAGAATAAATACCTCTTGTAGTTCTGTACAATTACAAAGTAAAGGGATACTGTACATTCATAGTGCAGTCATTAAAATAATTACTACCTGATTAATCGCAGGAGAACAGTCAGCTATTTTTACACAAAATAATCAGCTGTAATTTAGTATTCAGTGAAATTAACACTCAGTTATCCTTCCACAAAGTTCATAGCCTTTGAATATTAGATAAGTTATCAGTACACAAGTACAATACAAGCTTTAAAATTGTTGTATATAAAATTATTTAAGATTGTCACAATGTAGGCATTTGAATTATACAATAGCAAGTTTATGAAAATAATGTTTCAGTTAGGCAGCAAAATAGAGTAAAATGAATGAATTACCAGACAAACACTTTAAATTTAAAGGATATAAAAATAAATTTCTACTTGAATGGTCACAGTACTGTCAGAACACTCAATCACTTTCACTAATTAAATCAGCATGACTCAGGACTTGACAGACACTCATTAGTTTAAATGGGCATGAGAGATCACATAGCATGTCTATTTTATATGAGCACCTGAAATGTTAGTCTCCGAGAATCACTTCAAGCATTTTCAAAACTGAAATGTCTGGGACAGTTGCTGTACTGTATTACAGTATAGTATTACCTCAGCCATAAAACATAGTACAGTACAAGATAAAGATCATTCAGAGGCTGATACTTAACACCATTTCAAGAAGTTTTCTGTGTTTACACGCAATTAATTATTCTCACATTCCTTAAACAAATCAATACAGTGCTCAATGTACAGTACTCTACCGTCCGTATTAAGACACCTCTAAACAATATCAGTATTATTGCTCCGTTCACATGATTTCCCTCACCCATCAGGCTTCAGGCTTCCATGAAATTACTTAGTCCTTCTTTGAAAGTTGGAGACCCAATTATCCTTATTTTCTGACACTGGCAGTAAGTGTTTGCTAAACAGGAGTTATTTCAAACAGCTCCAAACTGTCTAACACCCCTCTTGTGTCCTAACAAAAGCAAGTAGCTCTGGAGTTCTCTGAACTGGTCAGGTTAAAGAAATCTTCACTGTCCTCCACCTAGCCCAGATCACTGGTTATGATGGACAGTTAATTATTACCTGTTCAGTTTATCAGTTACCAGGTAATTATTACCTGTACAGTTTACCAGTTAATTATTACCTGTACTGCACAGTTTGTCGGTTAATTATTACCTGTACAGTTTATCAGTTAATTATTACCTGTACTGCACAGTTTGTCAGTTAATTATTACCTGTACAGTTTATCAGTTAATTATTACCTGTACTGCACAGTTTGTCAGTTAATTATTACCTGTACAGTTTATCAGTTAATTATTACCTGTACTGCACAGTTTGTCAGTTAATTATTATCTATACAGTTTATCAGTTAATTATTACCTGTAGTAGCTAGAATAAGACTAATTTATGGTTGTAACGCTTGTTATCTCTTAAGGCTGCTGGTGCTCGTCTAATTAATATACTGTACAGTACTAATTATTTTCATCTTCATATTTACAGGTATGTGCATATTAACAGCTCATCCGGGGACATTGATAAACTACACACCATTCAGGTATGTCAGTCATTTATCGTTAATTGGCAGGTACTTGACTTCTGGGATTATCACGTCAATGGGTTTTAAAGGCTGCGAGAAGCGTCTAGGTCCCCCCCCCCCCTTTTTACAGCTGTCCTTCCCTCTGTGGAAAATGGCACCGTCCCACTGGCTCACTGTTGCTTTGCTTCAGTGGTAGTCGGTGCAGCATTTATGGGTGGTTTCTTTGAGCTGGTTCCATCAGATGCTCTTTAAACACTTTTTTTTTATTTAGTTCCGTCGTGTGAGAAATATTGTGGACATCTTGCACGTATTAGTGAAGGATCCTTGTTCCTCGAATTAAACTCCCGGATGCTATGAGTGTCCCAAGCCAGTAGCCACGGCCACAACTTCTGTCAGCTACAACGGCAGTGAAGTTATCTCTCGCTCGTTACAGCTTCCCTCTGGCAGTAGGTTGGAGGGACGATGGGAGAGTGGCTACCCTCCTGGTCCGGCAATCAGGTGGTGCGGGGTTCTATTCGTCGCTTGGGATTCGGTGTGTGATTGCTATCCTGTGCAAACTCGTATTGGTAGTATAGCAGTGTTCCCATTGGCTTGTAGATATCCTGTCCCTCAGGAGTCGATGTGTGATTGGTAATCCATTGAGAGTTAGGTGTGATAGTATAACCGTGTTCCCATTGGCTTGTCGATAGCCAATAGATATACAGGTATTCATTGATACAAGGGGGAGATACGTGTTGCCTGTCTCGCCCTCAGGTGCCTAATATTGTGTCCCGGTGATTGACGCTGCAAATGTTTCAATCCTGAGAACGTTTGAGTGGACAGTTCGTTCACCACTCAAACGTTCGAGACCTTTTATAAAGAAAAAATGGGATGGGGAGGTTGTCTTATTTTTAAGCGCCTGACGATGGAGTTGGAGTGGTTTGGAAGTATTTTTCTCTCTTCATCCTTGGCTCGTGAACTGGCTTTCTGTCAGTGATGTTTCCTGGATTGGTGCTGAGAGTCAAGTTTATTTTTTTTTAATTGTTGTTTACCTCGTCGTTAGTGTGAAGTGCGTTCCAGGGTGTGTGTTCTTACCACCATTATCTTCTTCCTCGCCATTGTCTTCTTACTTTACCAGCTAGCTTTTGTATGTCCAATCGTCTGAGGGGGTTACCTTATCTGTACGTGATCTTAACTTATGATACTAGATGCATTAGGTTAAAATACGCCAGGCTTCATGAGTATCGTTTAGTTGATAAAACCCTCCCACTTACCCACATCACCCTCCCACCTACCCACATCACCCTCTCACCTACCCACATCACCCTCTCACCTACCCACATCACCCCTCCCACCTACCCATCACCCTCCCACCTACCCACCCTCCCCTTACCCATCACCCTCCCACCTACCCACATCACCCCTCCCACCCACCTCCCTCCCACCCACAACACCCTCCCACCCCCCACATCACCCCTCCCACCTACCCACATCACCCCTCCACCTACCCACATCACCCTCCCACCTACCCACATCACCCTCCCTCCCACCCATCACCCTCACCCTCCCACCTACCCACATCACCCCTCCCTCCCACCCTACATCACCCCTCCCTCCCACCCACCTACCGGCAAAACAATACAGGATGTGATAGATGCAGCAACGGGGGGAGGGGGTGAGTTGTGTGTGTGTGTGTGTGTGTGCGCATGCATGCGTGCGTGCGTGTGTGCGTGCTTGCTTGCTTGCTTTACTGCCCCTCGTATACATTACTATCTTTTCTCTCTGACTCTGTAGTTTATTCTCTCCTCGTTTATTCCTCTTCATTAGTGCTTTGGGCCGGGCGTTAATGTTTAGGAGGGCTGGAGAGACAGCTTTGACTTTACTGTTGACATGTAAATTGAACCTAACCTAATATGACCTTGCTTGACCTAACCTAACATAACCTAACTTCACCTAACATGACATAACTTAACCTAACCTAACATGACATAACTTAACCTAACCTAACATGACCTAACTTAACCTAACCTAACATGACCTAACTTAACCTAACCTAACATGACCAAACTTAATCTAACCTAACATGACCTAACCTAACATGACCTAACTTAACCTAACCTAACATGACCTAACTTAACTTAACCTAACCTAACCATTACTGACGACAGGTAAAATTAACCACCCTAACATACTCTGTCTGTCTGTCTGTTTGTGTCTGTCTGTCTGTGTGTCAGGATGGTCGGCTCGGCACGGGCAAATGGCCTTCTCTCGAGTGACTGAGCGGAGTTTAGTCAGGATGAGGCCGTATAGAGCTGGCTGGACTGGGTATATGGAGTAAATTGCTCTTTTGAGTTTGAGTTCCTAAAGGATTAACAAGAGAGAGAGATTTTGTGTTGTATAGTGTTTTGTTTTTTTCTCTTGGTTAGTGTAGGTGCGTTGAAGACTGAGACCAAGATGTGTTATTCAAGTCGTGGGTGAAAATTATGAAGAAGGTAATTCCAGTGATTATGTTTACACTTCCAGTAAATCTAAAAATAGTTCAGGAGGTGAATACACGAGTTATAATAGAAATTTGTCTCTGTGACCGCCCCCCTTCCTCTTCCTCCTCCTTCCTCACCCTCTTCCTCCTCCTTCCCCCCCTCTTCCTCCTCCTTCATACCCCTCTTCCTACCCCCTCTTTCTCCTCCTCTTCCTTCTCCTCTTCCTCCCGTCTTCCTTCTCCTCTTCCTCATCTTTCCTGCCCCCTTTTCCTCATCCTTCTTCCTCCTCTTCCTTCTCCTTCCTGCCCCCTCTTCCTTCTCCTTCCTGCCCCCTCTTCCTTCTCCTTCCTGCCTCCTCTTCCTCCTCCTTCCTTTCCCATTCCTCCTCCTTCCTTTCCCATTCCTCCTCCCTCCCGAGACTATATAAGCATAGGGAGTAAGGGGGGGAGGTGTGAGCCAGGAACCCAAGACTTTATTCAGGTGGGGGAACAAGGTAGATAGAGGTCGTATTAAGGTGTGAAATTGACCGCTCTGTCAGTGTTGACCGCAGTGTGTTGGCCCGGGGGGGGGCGCACACACACACCCGGCACCATCCAAGGGGTTCAAACTTTCCGATTTTTTTTAATTCTGTCTTGAGTGTCTGTGGCAATATTGAGCTGTGGGAAGAGTGTGGGCGTGAGGGGTGGGCGTGGGTGTGAGTGGTGGGTGTCTATAACAAGTCTCAGTGTATAATTTGGGTGCCATTTTGGGCCGCTGACTACTGTTAAAAAAAGAGTCAGATTTGGACGGACATGCAGGTAAAAAGAGTCGTTGCCCAGGTGTTCGCTACCACAGGACAAGAACAGGCGAGTGCTGTCATAAGTGAAGTTAAAGCTCTCGTAGTCCTTCACGTAATGGTTACCTAGCTTGTAAAATGGCTCTGTTACTGTAGTTTAGGTCTTAACGTCCTACTAGATCGATGAACTTGACATTGGTGGCCTTACTCCCACACAGGTCGCCTTACCCCCACACAGGTCGCCTTACCCCCACACAGGTCGCCTTACCCCCACACAGGTCGCCTTTACCCCACCCCACAGGTCGCCTTACCCCCCCACACCACAGGTCGCCTTACCCCCCACAGGTCGCCCACTCCCACACAGGTCGCCCCCCACACAGGTCGGTCGCCCACCCCACACAGGTCGCCTTACCCCCCACACAGGTCGCCTTACTCCCCCCACACAGGTCGCCATACCCCCACAGGTCTCCCACCACACAGGTCGCCATACCCCCACACAGGTCGCCATACCCCCACACAGGTCGCCATACCCCCCACACAGGCCCCCCCCACACAGGTCGCTTATCCCCCATACAGGTCGCCTTACCCCCATCGCCTTACCCCCCACACACTGTACACACAGGTCGCCATACCCCACACAGGTCGCTACTCCCCACACAGGTCGCCTTCCCACACACAGGTCGCCTGGTCGCCTTACTCCCACACAGGTCGCCTCGCCTTACCCCCACACAGGTCTTTACCCCCACACAGGTCGCCTTACCCCCACACAGGTCGCCTTACCCCCACACAGGTCGCCTTACCCCCACACAGTTCTTAACCAGCTGCAGGGAGGTGAGGGTGTGTTAGGATCTGTCCTGGTTACCGGTGCTGGCGGTGTTTGACGTCACAAATGCAGGGATCTGACTCGGCCTGCATGCGTACAGGGATCTGACTCGGCCTGCACGCGTACAGGGATCTGACTCGGCCTGCATGCGTACCTTTATGTTATTCATGATGTCAACTCGGTGGGAAATTTACGTCATGTAAGACTAGCCGGACATAACCTAATTATTGGTTGACCAGGGGGGGCGGGGAGAAGGTCGACCAATTTAATGTGAATCTACCTGCAAAATGTTTTTCAAATGACCTGGATATTTTTACTCCGATTTAAAGTTGTAAAAGTACTAAGGTTTTGGGTTATTAATAGTTTGTTGTACTCGGCTGCTGTCAACAAACACGGGATTTTTTTCATTTTAATGTATTTTTTTTTGATGACCAAAGTAATCGGGTTATGAGTGTAGTTAAAGTTTTATTCACTTATAAAAAGTGTGAGAGTTTTTATTTTTTTAATCAAGTACCGGATTATTATAAGTATGTACAGTGTTCTTTTAAATATACCGTAAGGGTGAAAATAACACTTAAGGACACTCGGTTAACACACGCGAGTATTTATAATGTAGAATTTTCCGTGGACTATTGTTCAGTGCACCAGACAGCCCTCTCAGTTTGTGTACAGTACGTGGCGTAAAATTAAATACTTTTAATTTCACGTTTTTGTAGCAGTTGTATACAACGACATTGTCCATAGCTTTGCCTCAGCACTGTCATGCACACAAGGTTGTACTCTGGGGTGTCGACGTACAGTACATTTCCGAGTCTTTATTGTAATTTTCGCCCTGGAGCTGCTAATTTATTGTGCACCTAATGTACAACACTGAGATCCTGATTTACCACGGTTCGTCCAGCCAATAACAACCCCGGATTATTTTCTACAGCATGTATTGAGTAGATGTCCGGGCCTACCAATCGAATGTCAATAATAGATAAACAAACAGGTTATCCATCAGAGGCCCAACTAATACTTGCCAATCACACGTCAACGATACAGTGGTGTAAACATAACGTATTTTTAGATTAAATTTGGAAGTGGAATCATATAGTAAAGATAAAACGTGATTATGGACTTAAGTTGGTGTTTAGTTCATGGTTAGGTTAGGTTAGGTTAGGAGGATATTGGAAAGGTGAATCTGTGTGGTGCGTGTGGTGGAAACTTAGTCGATGTGAGTGGAGAAAATCAGGTGTATGAATATAAGACGAGTACACCCACACACACCCACCCACCCACACCCACACCCACACACCCACCCACCCACCAGCAGATGTGTTGAGTTACTGGGACCGTGCTTCTCTTAATGTTGGGGCGTGGGGTGGGAGGGTGGGTGGAGGGGGGGGGGTTCAGATGCTACTCTCACCCCCCTCCCCCTCCTCCCTCCCCCGACATTCACTCACACGATATTAAATGAACACTGCCTGACTTTCCATTCCCAGCGACCAAGCAAATAGCCGAAATTGTTTGCTCGCCTGCTGCTACTGCCAGACTTTACCTCCTGTGTATATCCGCTGTTATTTTGTGTGTGTGTGTGTGTATTTTTTCATATATCGGGTATTATTTTGTGTATACTGTATTATGTATTTGTGTATAGTGTATCTTGTATATATACGTAAAAATACACATCCTGGTTTATGTTGTTATTTACCAGGACATATATAACCACACGCTATTTTCTGCGGTAATTGAAAACGAAAACTAGTTACTAACGAGCAGGGGTTACTGTACTAACCCACGACATGTAATTGGTGGAGCATTTTAACTTCCGGATGCTCGCTGGCCTGGCTCACACACACACAGACACACCTACCCAACCACACCACACCATGCCAACAAACCACACCACACCTACCCAACCACACCACACCATACCAACAAACCACACCACACTTACCCAACCACACCACCACACAACACTGCTTGGGGGGTGGTAGAAATCTCCGTGAGGTGCCAACGGGTATAATTTCCTGTATATCATCTGCATAGTCATTAGTGAAATAGCAATATACATCAGAAATACATGAGGTTCACCTTGTCTTACGCCTGGCTGGAATTCTTAGCTCGGGTCATGAAGGCTGGTTTGTTTACATATTTCCTGTTGTTATATATTATGTCAGTAGGCTTTGTGGGGCTGTTTATTTGTTTGTGTAATAAATTGGTGTTTTTGTTGGCAATTTGGAGTTTATGTTTATTAGCGTAGTGAAGATGTATATGGAATTTCTGCCTTGGTTCTGAAGATTTTTGTGTTTGTTCGGTTGTGTTATTGTCCTATCAAGAGTAGCTTTTGGGAGTTTATTTGTGCGTGTCATTTTTGTTTTGTTTAATCAGTGATGTTTTTACATTGTATTGAAGTTTTATATGAAGTTAGATAATTGTTTATTGGTTGTATAAACGAGATAGTAAGGCTGTTAAGAACTGCAGTTTTTACTCGTTCTATGATCGGGTATTGGGAGCCGTGTCGCCAGTGTTTGGACGAACCGGGGAAAATGTATACCTTTGACGTAGTATAAATATGCATATCTTTTATTCATATACAGAGCAGAGAGTTAATCATTAACTTTTTCCAAACACAAACGTGGGTCGTTCTTTGTACTGCGGAGTGGATCGTTTTATGATGATGGAACAGCGACGTGATGTAAGGTGATCAAATATCAATTTTCGTGTAGTGTCGGGTCTCTCGTTTCACATTTTATCATACATAGTCGAGGGGCCGTCAGGATTTTTTTTTTTCATTAATATAAAACTATTTCATATTTCATGCATGAGCTGAACCAGAAATTACCAAACCTGTCACTTGTTATTACAGCCAAATATTTTTCCATGAATATCACAAGAATCAACAGTGAGAATACGTAATTTTTCATTAGCGAAATATTAATGGAAACTGAGACAGGAATATCCTGAGGGAGGGAGGGGAATTTTGGTGTTAGTTTTAACTGAATTTAAAATTACAAACTCGACTCTACTTATTACAGTAATATTTTATACGTGATTAACTGAAGCATGAACGGGGGAGAATTGGTGAATATTTTATTTACCGTTATATTAATGCAAGTTAAAATACAAAGCTGATTTGACATATGTTTTATATTAGAAACAAAGCGAATATATATATGTTATTGGTACCTGGAAATACATTATTTATGATATGTTTTATGCATATATATTTAAAACTGCATAGGGTTGATATTCACCTTTAGAGAACCCCAAGTCAACCCAGGTGTAAATGGGTATCTGACTTAATTTGGGGAAGTGAATCTAGTCGAAAGTAACGGCGGACACACTACCCTCTTTATATATCGAGGGTCTAGGTGCACAGTGTGTTAAATCCGCGCTGCCCCTAAATTGCCGCCAAACTTACAGTAGGTAGTTTTCATTGGCACCTGAACATTAGAGTATGAGATGTATTTACTTATATTTGTATAGTATTTTTTTAAAAGTTTGTTAATATAAATTGGGAGTTGTTTAATATTGTGAGTTAATGTTACGAGTATGTTGAAACCTGCATATAATTATTGGTTTATGTTACGAGTATGTTGAAACCTGCATATAATTATTGGTTTATGTTACGAGTATCTAGAAATTGTTTAAAAGTGTACGTTAAGGTTAACTTATTACGGTACTGTGCTGCTGGAGGTGGTTAGGTCGCTTAGTTGTGTGCATCAGGGACACACCAGGTCGTTGTCGGTGTGGCCTTGTTGTGAGAAGGTAACATCATAGCAGATCACACCTGTCACACCTGTATGAATGAGTGATGACGAATGAGGGGGTGAAGTCGTGTGTTTGCTCTCAATTTTGGCGTGTGTGTATTTTATCTGGAAAAGACTTGATATATTGAAAAGAAATCAGGTGGAGACGAATATTTGTCAATAGAGAGATGGAATGATATTTGGCGTGTAGGTTATTTTTAAAGGTAATTTTGATAGGATCTTAAAGGTTATAGAAAGCTTTAGCGTTTTTACCTTGTCTTGTGAAGAGGGCGTGGGTGAGTAAACTAACATCCATCCACTGAACCCTTGAAAAGTGGTTCCCCATAGGTCTGACTACCCATTTGGGACAGCCTTTAGTACTAGAGGAGGCAGGGAAGCCGGTACTGTGAAATTAGGTACGCATTTAAGCACCTTGGGATCGTGGCATGAGGTGCACACGGACAGGTAAACGTATACATTAATTAACGACTTAAGAACGTGAGAGGGACCAGGTAAAGGTTGGCATTAATGAACGACTTAAGAACGTGATAGGGACCAGGTAAAGGAATAATTAAAGAGGGTCGTCAGGTAAAGGTATGCATTAATTAACGACTTAAGAACGTGAGAGGGACCAGGGAACGTGAGAGGGACCAGGTAAAGGAGTATTTAAAGGGGGTCATCAGGTAAAGGTATGCATGAATTAACGACTTAGGAACGTGAAACTTTTACTATATTAGATACAGGAATTTCTGGCGCGTAATAGAGTGAAGGATACCAGGTGTGGGGGGGGGAGTGAGGGGAGTTATTACACGACAACCAGGCCTAAAAAAACTGTTGCTTGATTGGAAGTATATGAGCTACCAGCCATTTGATTACAACATTAAAACTGGACGAGTAATGGGTGAAGTACATAACGGGAGGGAATATAACACTGGATGACCTGCACTACTTTAAGGTAATGGTTCCCCTGTGTGTGTGTGTGTGTGTGTGTGTGTGTGTGTGTGTGTGTGTGTGTTTCGGGAATAAATCATTACCTGAAAAAAAAATGTTTCGATGACGTAACTAAATTGTGTTAAAAATTTCGGCCAGATGATACTTTGTTATTTGTTGTTGTTTTGTTGATTTTTTGTTGTTGCTTTGCGATATTTTTTGTTGTTGTTTTTTGTGATATTTTTGCTGTATTTTTGTTATTTATCATTTTTTGTTTTTATATAATTGTTTTTGTTTTGTTGTTTTTGTTGTTGTTAGGGTGTATTTAATTACTACAACAATCTTGGCCTTTAAAGTACTGGAAATAAAGTCATCATTTCTACAATTTTTCTTCAATCTACTTCCTACCATCCTACTTTCCACAAGCTTACTTTCCATAATCCTACTTTCTACCATCCTACTTCCTACAATGTACTTTCTACCATCCTACTCTCTACCATTCTACTTTCCACAATCCTACTTTCTACCATCCTACTTCCTACCATCCTACTCTCTACCATTCTACTTCCTACAATGTACTTTCTACCATCCTTCTTCCTACCATCCTACCTCCTACAATGTACTTTCTACCATCCTACTTCCTACCATCCTACTTCCTACAATGTACTTTCTACCATCCTACTCTCTACCATTCTACTTTCCACAATCCTACAACCTTCAATTTCAATTCTCAGCCTACGAAATCTACAGTGTGATGTGTGCAAACTTTAGTCTTTCCGTTCGTTCTTTATTCGTTCATCCGTCCTATATTCGTCCGTCCGTCCGCTATCCGTCCGTCTGTCCGTTCCGATTACCTGAGGTTTTGGGGGAAGGGACAGATGAGTGAATGTTTCGTATACCTGTACAGTCCATCTTCTCTCCCCACACCACCTCTCCCCACCTTCCTCCCCCCACCTCCTTCCCCACTTCTTCTCCCCTACCTCTTCCCCACCTCTCCCCACACCACCTCTCCCCACCTCCTCTCCCCACATCTCTACTGCTTCCCCACCACTTCCCTCTTTCACCCCCCACCACTTCCACCCGTCCCCCCTTACTTCTCTCTCCCCCCTCCCCCTCACGCTGCAACAAGTAAAATCCCTAAAAACTTCGTCGTGTGTGTGTGTGTGTGTGTGTGTGTGTGACCCCCGGAAAGGTCGCTAATTGGAGTCCAAAGGTCAGATGTCACGGCCACGATGTAGGTTCATAAGTTAGTCTTTTAGAGAGGTATTATACACGGTTCATTTTGCTCGTGTTTTAAAGGTTCAATTTAGGGGCTCAAAGATAAGTGGATTGGTTGTGTTGTTCATCGTTCACTTTGTTCTCGATGTTCAGTTTAGTGGTTCAAAAGTGGTAGATGAAGTTTTTTTTTTAAGCTATTATGTATGTATGGGCAGGCGTTATTTGTTATTTTGAACCCTTTGAATGAACTTTAAAGACCTTTGAACCCATGAAAATTATCCCTTTAAGAACTGTGAACCTTAAAATGACCACTTGAAGAACTTTGATCCCTTAAAATGACCTTTAAAGGAGTACCAACCCCAAAAATGACTTTCAAAATTTTTTTAACCACTTCAAATGAACCCTTAAAGAACTCTGAACCCTTAAAATGACCCCTTAAGGAACTGAAACCTTAAACTGCTCTGAACTCCTAAAATGAACCCTTAAAGAACTCTGAACTCTTAAAATGACCCTCTTAAACAACTCTGAACCCTTAAAATTACCCCTTAAACAACTCTGAACCCTTAAAATTACCCCTTAAACAACTCTGAACCCTTAAAATGACCCCTCAAGGAACTCTGATACCCTAAATTCACCCCTTAAAATTAATGATCGTGGCATCATGATACCGTCAGCAACGCCCCCTCATCTCAATCTATCTGCTTCAACTCTGTAACATAAATACGTAGCCGACATCTTTTCCTCACGCTGTTGAGTTGTATTGTCATCCTTCTATTGCTCTGCCCTCTGTTGCTCGTTTTTGGAACTAATTATTGTATCGTTTATATATTTATGTATTTTTTTTTTCGTTGGATCTCGTTTCTGGTTGTAAATCCTTATCTGGGCCTCGACTTTAATGCAGTAAATATTCGTTCACATCTGCCATGGTGTTGTCCATTATTATTATTATTATTATTTTTATTTATTTATTTATTTATTTATTTTTTAGATCACTTGAAGATTAGTCAACACACAAGCTTATTTCACCTGATGATTAATTACTCCCTAACGCTACCTGGGGATGGTTTAGTTTGGTTAGATTAGGTTAGGTTAGGTTAGCGTTCGGGTGTTTAATCTATCGGTAGAGCAAGTTGGGGCGACTAATCTTCTGGTGATCCCATTTTCTAACCTTTAACATTTTTCCGTTCAGTGCTGATTCTTTTGAAGAGAGAGAGAGAGAGAGAGAGAGAGAGAGAGAGAGTCATTTACTTCTTCCCTGTGAAACACTACAAAGGTTCCAAGTCGTTGTCGGGTCCTGACTTTTCATTCAACATTTTATCCTGAATTCAATTTCATTTCGCATAATTGACAGTATTACGTAACGGATGTAAGGGTGAAGTTAGATAAGCCACCTCGATTGACTTGTCAGCGATTGGAGTAGATGTGTTATTTACCAGTTTAAAATGTTACGTACACACACACACACACACACACACACACACACACACACACACACACACACACACACACACACACACACACACGTACACGTACGTACGTCACGAGTGTTTCATATTATGGTAGTAAATTCTTGCCTACTTATTTTTTCCTCTATACACTGTACCTATTACCCGTCTGGTTTGTGGTATCCTCCCGGCTTGTGGTATCCTCCCGGCTTGTGGTATCCTCCCGGCTTGTGGTATCCTCCCGGCTTGTGGTATCCTTGAGGGAGTTGGCCGTGACAGGGAAGACTCTAGGACGCCCTGTTTAAACACGCCCTCCCAGGCTTGTTCTGTTTCTCTCACGGCCTCTTGGGACTCTCCTCTTGGCTCCTCTTCCCCTTGGCTCCTCTTCCCCTTGGGACTCCCCCCTTGGTTCCTCTTCCCCTTGGCTCCTCTTCCCCTTGGCTCCTCTTCCCCTTGGGACTCCCCCTTGGTTCCTCTTCCCCTTGGCTCCTCTTCCCCTTGGCTCCTCTTCCCCTTGGGACTCCCCCCTTGGTTCCTCTTCCCCTTGGCTCCTCTTCCCCTTTGGCTCCTCTTCCCCTTGGCCCCTTCAGAGACGCTGTTTCATTTTCTATCACTTTTTCATTATTTACTTTATTCATGCAGACTCGATTGATTAGTCATGTCGAACCATGTGAAGATTAGGTACCCCAGCTTATTTCACCTAACCTAACCTAACCTAACCTAACCGAACCGAACCTAACCTAACCTAACCTAACCTAAACCTAAACCTAACCTAACCTAACCTAACCTAAACCAAACCAAACCAAGTTACACCTCATGATATACTGAGTTTCTACTAATCATTTTCTCACAATCTTCCTCTCACACACACACACACACACACACACACACACACACACACACACTAAATACTGTACAGGCGCTCCTCACCACATCAGAAAAATATTTGGTCACCTCACAGTTGTTCTCACTGAGTAAATGACTCACTAAGCCTGGAAAAAAACACAATCTATACACAGTAGTTAATTAAAGATAGAGAGAGAGAGAGAGAGAGAGAGAGAGAGAGAGAGAGACGGACACTGGGTGGGGTAAACAGACGTATAATTCATTATGTTAGGATAAACCAACCTGTGTGTGTGTGTGTGTGTGTGTGTGTGTGTCATTAAATACAATGTAAATCTGACATTTCAATCACCTAAACTTACTACAATAACTCACTACAGTAGATACATCACCCAGGCAGTTGAAGTACAGGGTGATGGAAAAGTGAGTGTGTACATACAGTAATTAACAATAGTTGTTCCTAGTTACACCTACACTGTTATGGCTAGAACAAGGTATTCTCGTAGCTGTTCTAGGTGCATGGGTACTTTTCCGTCGCCGTGTAGAGAGGCCCTTAAATGAAGCACTTATACTCAAGACAATAACTCACTGCTGTAATCCCACGTGTACTGTAAATGAATACACCTTCAGCATAGTGTAATCTCCTTAAAGAAACAATGGGCAGGAAACATGCATACGCCCTTCCTATATTCTACGTCTCAGTTATGTCGAGTCTTATGTGTTAGTTGAGCTTCATGTGTTAGTTATGTCGAGCCTCATGTGTTAGTTGAGTCTCATGTGTTCGTTGAGCCTCATGTGTTAGTTGAGCTTCATGTGTTAGTTATGTCGAGTCTCATGTGTTAGTTGAGCCTCATGTGTTAGTTGAGTCTCATGTGTTAGTTGAGCCTCATGTATCAGTTATGTCGAGTCTCATGTGTTAGTTGAGCCTCATGTATCAGTTATGTCGAGTCTCATGTGTAAGTTGAGCCTCATGTGTTAGTTGAGCCTCATGTATCAGTTATGTCGAGTCTCATGTGTTAGTTGAGCCTCATGTGTTAGCTAGGTCTCATGTGTCAGATTATGTCTGAGCCTCATGTGTTGGTTGAGTCTTATGTGTTAGTTGAGCTTCATGTGTTAGTTATGTCGAGCCTCATGTGTTAGTTGAGTCTCATGTGTTCGTTGAGCCTCATGTGTTAGTTGAGCTTCATGTGTTAGTTATGTCGAGTCTCATGTGTTAGTTGAGCCTCATGTGTTAGTTGAGTCTCATGTGTTAGTTGAGCCTCATGTATCAGTTATGTCGAGTCTCATGAGTTAGTTGAGCCTCATGTATCAGTTATGTCGAGTCTCATGTGTAAGTTGAGCCTCATGTGTTAGTTGAGCCTCATGTATCAGTTATGTCGAGTCTCATGTGTTAGTTGAGCCTCATGTATCAGTTATGTCGAGTCTCATGTGTAAGTTGAGCCTTATGTGTTAGTTGAGCCTCATGTATCAGTTATGTCGAGTCTCATGTGTTAGTTGAGCCTCATGTGTTAGTTGAGTCTCATGTGTCAGTTATGTCGAGCCTCATGTGTTAGTTGAGCCTCATGTGTTAGTTGAGCCTCATGTGTTAGTTATATCATGCGAAGGTTTGATCCTGAAAAATGTTGATGTAGTGAGCCCGAGTTTTGAACACCAATGTAATTACAGAGAATTACATTACCAGTTCCATTGTGAAAGTGACATTATGTAATTTGCAAATTGACAATGTAAGTCTTATTTTTGTTATTGACTCTAAATGGAAGCTTTTAACTTGCCTTGAAATATATGTGTGTGTGTGTGTGTGTGTGTGTGTGTGTGTGTGTGTGTGTGTGTGTGTGTGTGTGTGTGTGTGTGTGTGTGTGTGTGTGTGTGTGTGTGTGTGTGTGTGTGTGTGTGTGTGTGTGTGTGTGTGTGTGTGTGTGTGTGTGTGTGTGTGTGTGTGTGTGTGTGTGTGTGTGTGTGTGTGTGTCTGTGTGTGTGTGCAAAAATTGGTAAATAGTAACAATTAATAGATAAATATCACACTTTTCTATTAAAATTAAGAGACACTAGATTGTTTTTTTTTTTAGTGAGCGACAGACAGATGTCAACAGCGAGACACTACTGAAGAGAGATGGCCAGAGAGAGATAGAGGAACAAAAAGAGACTCAGATAAGACATTAGACGTTCTGTTAGACCACCCAAGAGATACGGGTGAGAGATAGGGAGACTAGGGTAGGCCCCATGAGACACTCCGGCTTCTTGGTGGGGGAGTCACGAAGGAGCTCTGCCCACAAGTGAAGGCCTTGTCTCCGTTTACGACTGAGGTGTTCAAAGAAAAAGTGTGGGGAGGGAGGGGATGTGTGTGGGGGGAGGGGGCGTGTGTGTAGGTGGGGGGAATATGTGTGTGTGTGTGTGTATGGTAGGGGGGATGGGATTGTATGGATAGGGCCGTAGTTGTAGGAAGGCCTGGTAACCATCTTGGCGGTCCTGACTGACAACATGTTAATGAAGTTCTTAATAGGCCTCTAAAGACGTGTTTTCTCTCTCTCTCTCTCTCACACACACACACACACACACACACACACACACACACACCAGCTGATCGTTTGTCAGTGAGCTAAAAATAATCAAGGGAAAAAAGGTGAAAAATCGGTCGGTCATACTGGAGAGGAGGAGGAAAAATGTCTCGCCTCCCCTGAGAGTTTTTTCCCCTTTCCTACTTTTCTTCCCACCTTCCTCCCTTCGTTATTACAGGTCTCTCTTATGTCCTCCCGTATCTGTTCCTTCCCTCTTCATTCTTCCTTTCCTCCAATGTTTCGTCTTCTTCTTCTTTGTCTGCTTCTTCTCTCACCACTCATTTTTTCCCTCACCTCCCCCTTTTTTCCCTCACTTCCACCTTTTTCCCTCACCTCTCTTCCTCCCTCTCCTCTCCTCTCCCTCCCTCTCTTCTCCCTCTCACCTCTCCCTTCTTTCATTACCCCCCTCCTTCCTTAATTCTTCCTCTCCTATTGTGCCTTACTCACCCCTCTGTCTCCTCATCCTTTTTTCATCCTTACTCGTCTCCTCTTCTCTCACCTCTCCTTCCTCTCTTCTCTAACCTCTCCTTCCTCTCTTCTCCTTCCTCTCTTCTCTAACCTCTCCTTCCTCTCTTCTCTCATCTCTCCTTCCTCTCTTCTCTCACATCCTCGTCCTCTCTTACTTCTCCCCCCCTCCCTCCTATCTTACCATCTCCTCCTCCTCCCTCTCCTATCCCCCCTTCCACCTGTCTTCCTCTTCTTCCCACTTCTTCTTTTCCTCATCCTCTGTAACCTACTCCTCCTCCTCCTCTCACCTACTCTTCCTCCCACTTCTTCTTCTCCTCTTCCTCCCACTTCTCCTCTTCCTCCCTCCTCTTTCACCCTGTCTTCCTTCCGTCTTTCTCTCCACCTCTTCCTGTTTATAGAAGTTGTTTTTGTCAACCTCAGCTAAAGTCTCTTGGCGTTTCTGGTTCCGGTCAGTTATTTCAGAAAACATTATGGCCTCGGAACTTGAAGGAAGATAAAACAAAAAATTCCTCACTTATTACTTCCTCTTTCACTTCTTTCATTTATGCTTCAGGTGGGATTCTTTCTTTCTTTTCTCTCTTTCTTTTTTATTTTTTCTTTCTTTCCTATAGCGATTTTATCTTTGGGATTTTATTTCATAGATTATTACAAAAGAGACTTGGATTTATTGTCTTGTCTGCAGTGTTTGTTTTTTTATTACGTGTGTGTGTGTGTGTGTGTGTGTGTGTGTGTGTGTGTGTGTGTGTGTGTGTGTGTGTGTGTGTGTGATAGTGAAGTGGTAAACAGCTCTGTTGGGGATTTTCTTGGAAGCGTAAAGATGGTACAGTACTTGATAACTATACCTGTTCTTCAATGCTAATCTTAATTGATACACATTTACAGGGTGTCCCATAAAAAAAAAAAATATGTATACACACTTCCACATATTTTTTTTTTTACCTACTGTAGTGATGGCGGCGTGAATGTTAGTATCATGACTCCAACATTATCCTCAACTTTTGGGTCACCTGGATCATTAACAAGTGAGGGTTAATGGTACAGTACTGTGTTATTGGTGTAATACAGTAAAGGTTTCATTTGATTTGCATGGATAGTTTGTTAGGTATTGTGTATATATTTTTTTTGAGACACGCTGTAGACATTCATCTCTGTTTATATAAATATCAACTGTACATCTACGTGTCCATATGAATTTATCCATTATCCATCTATATTAACAGTTATCCATCCACCCATCCAATATCAACAGGTATCCATCCATCCATCCAATATCAATAGGTATCCATCCACCCATCCAATATCAACAGGTATCCATCCACCCATCTATATCAACAGGTATCCATCCACCCATCTATATCAACAGTTATCCATCCATATAAACAGTTATCCATCCACCCATCCACAAAAACAAGTATCCATCTATCCATCATCGGTACAGAGCAGCCTTGTACCTTAAGGGAGTTTGAGAAATAGCATTGAGGTGACATAATAATATATACAATTCCTTTAATATTTTATATATACTATCTTCATTAGGGTCAGGAACACATCTTCATTAGGGTCAGGAACACATCTTCATTTGGGACAGGAACACATCTTCATTAGGGTCAGAAACACATCTTCATTAGGGACAAGAACACATCCTCAGATCTCAGAAAGAAAAAAAATAATCTGGTATATATTTTTCCGCTGTGACAGATTCGCCACTGGGTACAAAAAAATTCAGTCGTGTTTTTGCTTTCATTTTTGTTTTGTTTTAGGAAGTCTCTGCTTGCTTTTGTAGTGACACACACACACACACACACACACACACACACACACACACACACACACACACACACACACACACAGTATCGTAAAGAAGACTTAAAACTCTGCATCAAGTACAATTTCCTCCCCCTCCTTACCTTCTTAGATGAGTCTTATTACTCCAGAACACAGCAGGCCAGAGGTACACGGTGCGCTTGCGGTACAGTTTCCTTTATATCTCACGAAGTTACGGGAAAAAACTAGACACCAGTTACATAAAAATACCTGGTATTAATTTATCTTACACTACTACCACCAAGTCCACCATCAATACTCACTCCTCTTAGGGAAAAAAAACCCACACCGGATCTGGAATATTTTCTTCAGGGGGTAAAACTCTCCCTTTACTGAACACTATATTCAGTCGTGCAGTTTTTTTTATATCTCCCCAGGAAGTCTGTGTTGGCTGTTGAAATATAAACTTTAGATGAGTTTGTTGCGTGAGATGGAAAATAAAATGTTTTTTTTTTTATTGTTTTTGCTTTAGCTCCCGGGGTTTGTTTCACACTAACCTGCATTCAGAACGAGCCGGCGTACACACACACACACACACGCACGCACACACACACGAGAGACACAGAAGACTTAACGCTTACATAAATTTCTTTCCCTTCTCTCTTTACTACAGCATAATGAGCTCAATTATGCTTAAGTCCGGCACCGCGAGCATAATTAAAACTGTCATGGTCGTGTACTCATTTAGAACCATTTAAATTTTTTGGGTTGGAATTAATTAATATTTTGTTGTGATTCACTTAATATTTTTTCCGTGTATTTAAAGTTAGTATTTATTTATTTATTTATTTTTGTATATGTAACGAGTAACTTTGTAATGTCATATCTATATTGTATTAGTCTTTGTAAAAATATATAATACTTTGAGGAAACTATTATATATTATATTTTTTGTTTTTCTTCGTTATTTGCGTAGAAGTGAAATATTTTGTTATTATTTATAATTTTATTAAGCTTTATTAAGTCTTATTTTTTGCAAAGATAAGATTAAGGTGTCAAGCTTTTATGACAACGGAATAAATACTTGTCATGGCAGGCCTTATCTCTCCCCTCGTGTATGTCAGCTTGTATTCGTATGTCAGCTTGTTATATTGTCAGCTCCAAGCTACATCATCACCCGCCATAGTTGTTGAGTCTTAACCAAGCTGATGAACATTGAGAGTATATTACTAACGTGTGTGTGTGTGTGTGTGTGTGTGTGTGTGTGTGTGTTTAACAAAAAAAAAGTCAGTTGGGATAATCAGAGTTGAGGTTCCTCGTGGTAATGTATTGATAATGATGGGAATTATTATAGGGTATTTTTCTGTGTACCAACTCTTGCCCTTCTTGTCCACCTTCTGTTACCTTCAATTTGCCCCAACTTCTATACTCTTTCTCTTGCCCACTTTCTATCGGGAATTTTCTTGCCGACTTCTTACTATACCGTCGCCTTGCCCACCTCCTATACTTTTTCCTTGCCCACCTATTCCATCCCCTTGCCCACCTATTCCATCCCCTTGCCCACCTATACCGATCGCCTTGCCCACCCCCTATACTCTACTTCTTGCCCACCTATTCCATCCCCTGACCCACTTTCTATACCCACTTTTTGCCCGCCTCCTATGCCCTCTCTGTCTCTACCCTTAGCCAATTCTTCCTCTTCGTTCTCTCCTTCCCTCCCTCCTCCCTTTCCACTCTCCATTTATGCCGTCTTCTCCCTCTCCACTTCCTCCTCTTGCCTGATTTTTCTCATCTACCTCTTCTATTCTTCCTCCTCCTTATACTACTCTTCCCACCCTCATACTTTTCCTTCTCCACCTCTCTCTTCTTAACTTATCTCTTCCCTCCTTCCTTAACCATCTCCTTACCCCCCTCCCTTTCATATCTTTCCTTTGCTTCCTCACTCCTTCTCCCTTCCTTTCTCATCCTACCGTATTCTTACCTCTCCTTCGGATTTCCCTCCTTCCCCGTCCTTCTCTTCCTTCACTTCCTCTATACAAAAGTCCTTTTTGTCAACCACGGTTAAAATCCTTACGAGTTTCTGGTTCCAGTCAGTTATTTAAGAAAACATTTTGGAGTGGATCAGAGTGGAGAGAGGAAGAAAAACCACACAGATTCCACTGCAGTTTCACTTGTGAGTCGCTTCAGTGTTTTTGCTTCGTTATCTCCCTTTTTTTTTTTGTTCGCGTTTGTTTATTTTTCATATCTCGCTCGGCAGTCCAGGTTGAACGCGTGTGGAGATTTTGTCGTCCAATTTGTGGCTCTGGAAACATTTAGGGGCTTCAGGACTTGAGCTGGGTGTCGTTGTTGAAGTTGTTGTCGAGTGATGGTCAGTTTGTTTGTCGTGCCGGCTGTCGTGGTGGTCGTGGTGGTGGTGTTATGGTGGTCGAGTTGCGGTAGGCAGTGATGGTGTGGTTGGTGTTGGTGGTGGTGGTGTTTAGTTCAGTGGTCTTGAATATAGACTTGTCGTTTACTCTCTCTCTCTCTCTCCTCCCCATTATTCATATCCTCCTACGTGTCCATCTCTCATTTTGCTCTTCCCCTCCGTGCACCTTTCTTTATCCTCCTGTCCCTCCCACCACTCCTTGCTATCCCCTACCCCACTCTTCCTCCATCTTTCTTCCCTCCCCAAGCTCAACCCCCCCACCTCCCACTCCAGCTTGCATTATCATAAACATTTAAGAAAAATGCTCTAATACTTTACGGACATCGCTATCATTTTCTCAACATATATTATACTGGCAGGGGACGAGAAGGGGTAGGGTGGCAGGGAAGGGGGTAGGGAAGGGGAGAGGGGGGTAGGCAGGGGAAGGGGTAGGCAGGGGAAGGGGTAGGTTGGCAAGGGATAGGATGGGTTTGGGTGACAGGGGTATGAGGAGGGGGTAGGGTGGCAGGGTATGGGGAGGGGGTTGTGTGGTAGGGTATGAGGAAGGGGTAGGTTGGCTGGGGAAGGGTAGGGTAGCATAGAACGGGAAGGGGAGTAGGTTGGAGAGGGTAGAGTTGGAGGGGAGGGGGGGTAGTCTGACAGGGGATGTGGTGTAGGCTGACAGGGTATGATGGTTGGGGGGACTTGTGTATTTTATTCTCTGTAAAACGGATGGTCATTACTTTCCTAAATTCTCTTAAACATTCTCGGGTTTGTGTCTGGTATAATATTTTTTAATGTGAAGTAAAATAACGCACGAGAGAGACCAAGTATTTATGGTTTTGTGAGAGGCATTATCGGATTTATTTATTTTATTTATTTTATATTTTTACCAAGATTTCTTAATAATTTTCAGTTTTCGTTGATATATTTTTTTGTTTAGGTTAAATTTATTTCTAGTTTTGGTCAGAATGATTTGTTTGTAGTTTTTGTTTACTTTTATTTTTTTAGTTTGGGACAATTTAGACAGAGAGAGAGATCCTTCCGAATTCTTTAAAATCTTGTTAACTTTCTGCCTCAAAATATATACATAGCAGAAACTTTGCCAATTAACTTCTTCAGCTGTGTCGTATTAATCCCTCGTTTGTTGCGAGGGGGGGGGGGAAGGCTGGCATCCCTGGTCTGCCATTCCGATCTGCCACTCTGGTCTGCCATTTTGGTCTGTCGGTCCGATTTGCCTGGCCCCGTTCTTTCATTTTCCGCGGTTGTCATTCACATTCATCCTCTTATGTTATCCTTCATTGGCACATATCTCTTGATTTATTTTTTATCTCCCTCTTATCCCTATTCCTCTTTACCCTCTTCCTCTTTACCCTCTTCCGCTTTGCCCTCTTCCTCTTTGCCCTCTTCCTCTTTACCATCTTCCTCTTTGCCCTCTTCCTCTTTACCATCTTCCTCTTTACCATCTTCCTCTTTGCCCTCTTCCTCTTTGCCCTCTTCCTCTTTGCCCTCTTCCTCTTTGCCCTCTTCCTCTTTGCCCTCTTCCTCTTTGCCCTCTTCTATACGCTTTTGAGGTTCCTTCACGCCCTGGGCCTCAGACTCACTGAAACCACAGGAGGTTCAACAGCATTCAAATTATATGCATGGTCACTCAGTACACGCAGACACACCTGGTGAGGAG
>NW_024716097.1:750000-757500 GCF_018991925.1 Homarus americanus | reverse complement strand
AAAGGTTGGTAGTGCGCAAACAAGAGACAGACAAACAGGAAGAGAGAGAGAGAGAGAGAGAGAGTGAGTAAAATGAGTGAGAGAATGAGTGGGTGAGTGAAAGTAAGGGAGAGGCTGAGAGAGGGAGGAAGTGAGTGAGGGAGAGTAGGTAAGAGAGCGTGTATGGGAAAGGCACAAAAGAGACGTATTGAGACAGATACTGAGATTGACTGAGAAAGATTAAAGAGGGTTGGAGTGGGGAGTGAGAGGGTGAGAGTGAGGGAGTGTGGGGAGACGGGACAGAGTAAACGAGTGAAAGATTGACGAGAGAGAGAGAGAGAGAGAGAGAGAGAGAGAGAGAGAGAGAATTATAACAGTGTGTATGGGAATGAAGAGAAGGAGTAGGGGAGGAAGAGGATTAGGAAGAGGATTAGGAAGAGGAAGAGGAAGAGAAAGAGGAGTAGGTAGAGGAGGTAAATACATACTGTTATGTAGGAGAATGAAAAGACTAAGTAAATATTTGTCTGTCTGTCTGTATGTACGTATGTTTGTATGTACAGGTATGTGTCTGTCTCTCTGTATGTCTGTCTGTCTGTCTGTCTGTCTGTTGACGTCTCTCCCCAGGGTCTACTAGTTATGAGTTTTCAATAATATTATTTTTTGCCCTGACATCTGTTGTTGTAAGAAGGCAAACAAAAAGGTAGAGGCGGATGTGTACCCAAGTAATCATGTTTTATTTGTCTACCTGTAAACTATTTCTTCCTGGGAATTTGTTTGGCGTGAGGAATTTGTACACGAGTTGTTTGTAAAGTTGTTTAATACGAGGAATTTATACACGATTTGTTTATAAAATTGTTTACCATAAGGATATGTTTTCGAAAATAAAACTTGTCTCTAACAAGTAAATAATTTCTCAGTATTTTAACCAAATCAAACCCAACCCAACCTAACCTAACCTACAAAGATACATTCAACATCACTTTATTCACCAACTTCTACAGGAATAATAAATAGATATCACAATGGGTATAAAATGCCTCTACAGTATAACCTTTACGATAGGCTGTAGAGACCCCCATCGTACTAATCAATATTTAATAGTTAACCTTTACCTGTGTAGGTTACCTGTCTTAATGACGCTTTGTAATTCTGTGAGTTTATTTTTTGTATTTATTGTTTAAAATGGTTCAATTTTCTGGTGTGCGCCGTCTAGTGGTGAAACATGGCATCACCTGAAGAACAGACACCCTAGGTTATTTCACTTGTAGATTAACTCCCCTAATGCTAATCTAACCTATATTACCTCCCCAAACGCTAATCTAATCTATTTTAACCTAACCTAATTTAACCTAACCTAACGTAAAGTAACCTATTTTAATCTAACTTAACCTGACATCACCTCAACTAATTTAACCTACCCCCCCCCCCTCCCCAGGTAGCGTTAGGGTGGTACATCTCCAGGTGAAATAATCTCAGGTGTCTAATCCTCAGGTGATCCGGTTGAGGAGTAACTTGTGTAGCCTGAACATCGAGCTGCTTGAGTATTTGATGACTGAGTTAGACGGGAAAAAACACGGGTGAATTTTGAGGACCAGTTTGCATGATTTTGTGCATTGGGGCAGAAATTCACTCCAGAATACAGGTACAGTTAAGAAATATACAGCCCATTATTATTACTGTATTACCCGGTTGTTTTAGCTCATGAAATCGTATCTTCCAGTCATGTAATTATTGCGACTGTAAAATTGTCAAAGATCAAATTCATTACAGTGAAAATTGCTGTATCTGACCTTATGTATGACGGTCGTTACGTCTAATAAGGCTTGGTGGTCGTGGAGGGAGAATGGTTCTTTAATAATGACACCAAAGTAACCTTATAGGGACAAGGTTTGAGAACAGCGGTGGATGGTCATGAATTCACAGCTAAAGGGGTCGTAGACTTGAAAATTTCTAGTGGAAGTTTTTATTTTTTTAAGGAATCAGAGGGTGATTTTTAGATCCAGAGGGGGATTTTTAGGATCCAGAGGGGGATTTTTAGGGTCCAGAGAGGATTTTTAGATCCAGAGGGGGATTTTTAGGGTCCAGAGGGGGATTTTTAGGGTCCAGAGGGGGATTTTTAGGGTCCAGAGGGGGATTTTTAGGACCCAGAGGAGGATTTTTAGGATTCAGAGGGGGATTTTTTGGATCCAGAAGGGGGCATGATTGGAATGGCCACGGGGTCGAACCATAGTAAGTTTGATAGGCCGAGGCTGATAGTACGGACACAACTCGTTACATTATCTCTGGCTACGGGTGAGAATTGAGTGATTATTATCGAGAACCTGACCTGACCTGACCTGACCTGACCTGACCTCACCTCGTGGTGAGATTAATTTGTCACAGTTTATTTTAGAATGGGAACCAGGTATTGCGCCCCTACAGGTGAGTGAGTTGTGAAATAAGCAAATTAAATTATATAATATGAACACACCCAAAAAATTATAATTAGATTTCCTGTAGCCTCCTTTTTTTACAAGCTGTCAAACATCCCCTACCCTACTCACTCCCCTCTCCCCCCCTTCCCTCCCCCCCCCTCCGTCCAGTTTTGTAATGCTGCCTGATGTGATGTTTAACACCCCCGGGAGAGGCCTTGCTCATGGCATACGTCCGCTATACTCCACAGGAAAATGGTCCCATTAAGTTGGGAAAATACGAAAACAGTCACGGATTTGGTCCCGAGAAAAATGGCTTCTGTAATTTTTTTATTGTTTTTATTTTAATTTTTTTTCGGTGATGCACTTTGATATAATGGTTTGTCTTTATTTTGTGAGTTTATCTCTCTCTCTCTCTCTCTCTCTCTCTGTCTCTCTTTTCCTGTCTTCCACTCACTTGCTCTCCCTCTTCAAATCTCCTCTACTCTCTCTCCTTCTCTACTCTCCCTACCTCCTACTCTCCCTCTCCATCCCACTCTTCCTCCCTCCCCCTCTCTACCATATCTCCCTGTCCTCTACCCTCCCACTCACTCCCCCACTCTCCCTATCTTCCTGTACTGTCCCACTCACCCTCTCACTCACCTCTCACTATACACAACAAACATTGAACTTACCACATGACACACACACACACACACACACACATACACATAGTCTCCTGGGGGTTAATGGACTGAAATAACTGCGGGGAGAGAAGGGGAGAACCAGACTCTCTCTCTCTCCAAGGATAAGAGGATTGGTACTTAATGGGATTTTGGGGTTGGATAAGTTTTTATTTTACCTGAAGGATTTAAGGGCCCTAAAGGAGTTTTAGGGCTCAGGGGACATTTTAGGACCCAGAGGAGGCTTTTAAGGACCCAGGGGGGGTTAGGACCACGAGGGGCTTTTTAGGACTTGTATGAGCTTTTTAGGAAACAGGAGAGGCTTTTTAGGACTCCGAGGGGATTTTTACGATACCCTAATCGATTTCCTAAGAATTTCAAGGGATACGTACGAGTATATACGCAGACTTTGGAGAGGAATAGTGTGGATTAACTGGGGACAAAAATCTAATCTCCAATTCAACCTTTCTGCGTTTACGGCGTGTTAACTTTTTTTTTTAGCTAACGACTTTTACGAATCAGAATCCAGCTCGACCTAACAGTGCCGCTGGTGGTGATGGTGGTAGGGTGGGGGTAGTGATGGTTATTGGGGTGGTGGTTGTTGTGGGGTGGTGGTTGGTGGTTGGGGTGGTGGTAGTACCTTAACTTACCTTACCTTACCTTACCTTACCTTACCTTACCTTACCTTACCTTACCCTTGTCTAGTCTAACCTTGTCTTTATCTAATTTAACCTAACTTACAGAAAAGCAAACCGAATCTAACCTAGTATGATCTAGCTTAGGAGAGAGAGAGAGAGAGAGAGAGAGAGAGAGAGAGAGAGAGAGAGGGTGGTGGGTGATTGAGGGGGGAGCTATTTTTTCCCCGTATTTGAATAAACATATAACGTACGGGTTTGGTAACAGTGATAGATACGGGTTATGTAAACGTGAGGGCCGTACGGGGCGCGCCATTGTTAAGTGATGGATTGTTACCATTAGACCTTGTGTTTTTTTTTCATGTTTTATTCTCGTTTTTTCATGTTTTTTTTTCCAATTTCTTATTTTTTCAATTATTTTTTTTTTACTTTTTTCATGTTGTGTCTTTGTTTGTTTGTTTACGTCTGTCATGTATTCTTGTGTACACGCTAACCCAACCCAACCCAACCCAACCCAACCCAACCCAACCCCAGGTAGCGTAAGGATATTTCGTCATAAGCTAGGGTGTCTAATCTTCAGGTGATCCGACATGTCCAATAATACTATATTCTTTCATTAATGGCACAAGTTATATCCATCTGGACATCACTCTGTCATAGCTTGAAAATTAGGACACCTTTAATGACAAACACCTCGGGGTTTTTTTCTCCAATTTACGATCTTTAGTTTTTTTTTTTACTTAATTTGTAAAAAAAAAGCTGGGCGTTATTATGAACGGAAACATGGATACAGCCTTCACCCACACGACCTGTAGCATCTGTGTTAGTAGTGTAAAACAGGTGTGTGTGTGTGTGTGTGTGTGTGTGTGTGTGTGTGTGTGTGTGTGTGTGTGTGTGTGTGTGTGTGTGTGTGTGTTGCCAACTACCATAATTTATCATTGGAGAAAAATATAAATTTTCCCCCTAAGCAACATCTAGAAAAGGTCCCAGCCAAGTTGTTCTTCGCCTCTCGCCACTCCACAATGACCGTGTGGTGGTGGTACGTCTGTCTCGCCTCTCTCTAATGAACTCGTAAACACGTCTTGAAAGAATGTCCCTTCACCACCACCACCCACCTAAAACCACCCCTTTACCCACCTTTTCAGCATCACCACCCCCTTACCCACCCATTCACCATTCCCCCCTTGATCCACCTCTTCACCCACCCTATCATCCACCCCGTCACCCAACCCTGATCAACTCTTTCACCTCCTCATCCACCCTGCCCTCATCCACCTCACACCCTCCCTCACCCCGCCCTCACCCACCTTAAGTTCTCCCTCACCACAAACAGCATAATAAAGGTGTGTTCCTGACGTCTGTTTTTCTTTTGCATACGAATATTCATCAAGTAGATTTGAAGAAGAAAAAGACTTAAAAAGTTTTCTCCCGTCTGTTAAAGTTTCCCCCGAGTTTACTGCGTTAAGTTGTACGTCTCTCTCCCTCCCATCACCTTCATCCCCTCCCCCCAAAGAAGTAACCTAACCTAACCTAAACTAAACTAACCTAACCTAAACTAACCTAACCTAAACTAAACTAAACTAACCTAACCTAACCTAACATAACCCAAAAAATAAGACGGAGAAGAAAATTGAATCAAGTTCTCCATCTCACCGAAAAGCCTTAATGAAAGTGTACATTGGTTGAGGGAGGCGGCCTTAGGGAGTAGGGGGGGGAGGGGAGGAAGGGGAGGGGGAGAGTTGGGGAGGGAAGGAAAAGGGAGCGGCGGGGGAGAGTAGGGGAAGGGAGAGGAGGGGAGAAAGGGGAGGGGGGTGAATAGTGTGTCCTAGTCGGCGGTGTTAGCCTCTGGAGGGTATATAGTCCCATCCATCAGCAAACTCCAATTACTGGTTTGTTTACCTTGGCGATCATCACACTGGGTGTTTTCATTATTAGTGAGGCCTCTCGTTACCTCCCGACCCCCATACTCCCCCCTCTACCCCCACCTCGTCATCCTCCTCCACCTCGTACACTCGTTCGTTCGCTCTTCTGACGGTGCGTTTAGTGATTAGCTCGCTCGCTCGCACACACACACACACACACACACACACACACACACACACTTGACTTCACCTGGTATTGTATGAAAATAAGGCTTTGTGTACTATGTAAAATAAGGGTCAATTTATGTATGCATGTATGTATGTATATATGTACCTGTATGTATGTATGTAGAATGAAATAAGGCTCAGTATAAAATGTCATATTACGACTCACACGATACTATGTACCTTAGTGAGATACACACCGAGTTTGATTATATAGCTGTATAAAAAGTCTTATTACAGCTTTATATAGTAAGTCTACAGTAATATTAGTACATTATTAAGCCAAGTGGGAATAGAACAAGCTGCCATTACAAGCTGCCATCAACGTTCAGTACAGTAGTGTCCCAAGTGCGTTATATATATTGTTCTTAAGTACGATAAATTTTCCTCATTAAACTATGTACCAAAATCTAGGTAGTTGGGGCAAATGACTGTATGAACGTGAGTGTACTTATGATAAATGGTGCAGTTTGTGTGTATATTAGTGAGTACAAGTTACACCCCTGACAACTTTGAGTATTATGTACTCTGCTAAATCACACTTTATACGTACTCTTAATTAGTACAGGTTTTCGTCGGCTTGTGAATGGCGCGGCCTTGTTGCACTAACGTACTAACAAGCTGCTGGCTGTTATTGCCTAGTTTAACAAGTGTCATTCACAGCTGAGCTAATAGTCATTAGTGTCTTTATACAGTTGGTTAATTTGATGATGTGACGGTGTGTGTGTGTGTGTGTGTGTGTGTGTGTGTGTGTGTGTGTGTGTGTGTGTGTGTGTGTGTGTGTGTGTGTGTGTGGAGGACGACGACACTTAATGTGGATATAAACATAGATACGCATTGAGATGCCTTCACTCATACACTCTCTGACTCACTCTTCATCATCTCGGTCACACATTCTCACACCATTCTGTCGTCAGTCACTCACTCGCACTCACTCACTCACTCACTCTGACGCCTGTGAAGAGTGGACAGTGTCAAGAGTCATTCAGGTGCACTTAACCCGACGCTTGTCCACTACAAAACCTCTCCATGACAGCTTCACTTAACTGCGTCACTTAACGATACTTGACAACAGTATTTGACGAGCATATTTGGCGACATCACTTTAAAACACGATTGACTTGGTAACTGACAGTTTAATTTGACAGCGTTACTTGACAATGCCTCTTGACACCCTCGCTTGTCCACCTGCCTTGTCAAACGTTGCTTGATAACGTAATTATGACCGCTGAACCTGGTAGAGTCACTTACCAACGTTACTTAAAAACGCTACTTAAATACATGACAGCATCACTTAACTACGTCACTTAACACGATTACTTTACGCCATCATTTTACAAGTTCACTTAACACCCTCACTTAGAAAATGTAGATGAACCATTAGTAGAGAGTGTGTAGGGAAGATTGCACATCACTTCACACACACACACACACACACCATCACTTAACGTCACTCACTTACAAAAGTAGATGACCCGTAAGTAGAAAGAGATAGAGGCCTCATTAACAGGTAGTCCAGCATGGTAAATTGACTTAGTCGTATCAATCTCCATTCAACAAACTCAACCAGTGTTTGTGTTGAAAATTGGCACTCATCCCCTCCCTCCCACCCCCCCTTTCCCTCCCTCCCTCCCCCCCCCTTCGCTAAAGTGCCCCATACTGCCGGCTGTTTGAAGCGTTAATTTTTATTGTCTCGTAAATTCGGGTAATAATCAGTCGAAAGAAA